>NC_065444.1:135956717-136259217 GCF_917563875.1 Diabrotica virgifera virgifera
TTCATTTCGCGAAATATTCGCTTTTTTGTGAAACTTTGTGACTCGCCCATCATTTCTTCAGATTTGGGAACACTTAATAATCGGAGGGGGCCAAGTCAGGAGAGTAAGCCGCATGAGAAAGTAATTAGAACCCCAACTCGAATTTTTGCTACTGTCACAACGCTCTTGTGAGTCGATGTATTGTCTTAGGTCTTGAGAACACTTTTTTCTTCTGCTTATGGAGTCGTTTTTCATTCATCACATACCGGAACTCACCACATAAATTTTGAAGACCCTGACATCAAAACTGTATTAAATTATATGTGATCTAAGTAAGTTAATGAAAAGTCAGAATAGATAGAGTAGAACACTTATAAAAAAAATTGTAACAAGCAATTGGACATCGTAAGTTCTAATTTTTCAAAAAAAGTGACAGGAAGTTGAACCGGCAGTCGATATTTGAACCCTTCGTGTAACTTTTTGTCAGCTGATATGACGGATGAATTTTGTTCACCTACAGATATGGACGAACAGACAGGCATGAAACCGGAAGTATGTATTTGTTCTGGTCTTTCTTAGTCGTGTTGACCAATAGTTTGTACTATTTCGACGAATTTAAAACAGTACTTTCGGTTGCAACTCTGGAACAGGCAGTCCGAGGTCAAACTTCTCACATGTAATATCATATTTTGGTTATAGGCTTTCATTTGACACCTTATTTGCCATTCTTTCTGTCCTACTAATAGACGAGTTGTGTTTATTGACGGACAGACATGGATAATTCTAGGTTTTCACATTTAATGATAAAAACAATAATTATACAATTCAGTTAACCTGACTATATCATTGTGATAATGACTTCTTATCTAAAAGTGACAACGGCAATAATTGCCGTTGTAATAATTATTATTCCATTCACTCACGATAAAATATCGCAAAACCTCCAGATTTTAAAGAACCGCTTGGATTGACATAAAATTTGGCACACACGTAGCTAAAATGCCAAAGAAAAAAGTGAGATTATGCCGATATGTTCTCTTGTCCTGGATGTGACTTTCACCCCTTCTTGGAGGTGAAAAAACATACGTGCAAAATAAGTCCGGAAGTGGATAAACTGACTAATTCTAATTCTAAGCAAATTTTGTTCTATAAAAGTTTTAGGTCAATACTTTTCGAGGTATGTGCGAGTGAATATGTTTATTTTTCATAGAAAAACACGTTTTGGACGGATTTTCGCAAATAACTCAAAAAGTAAGTATGTACATATTTTATCGAAGAAAATATTCCTAGCAATAATATAGCTTATGAAAAAGAGGTGTCAGTATAAGGTCTGTAGACCCAGTAGAAGCAGGGTTGCAACTAATGAAAAATAGGTTCTTATTCGTCAAATACCAAATCGAATATTTCAACGTAAAATAACCAAAAAAATAAAGCACTTTTCGGGAAACACTCATCATAACTCTTTTAAAGTGTTTAAAAAAAATTTTTTTTGGTGTTTTTAAAACAGTTTCTAGCGTGAAAAGTAAGCAAGTTACGCTGAAAATAAAATCGTTCCCTTTTTTTTGGCAAAAGAAAGTCATGAAAATTAATTGTTACCGCTTCACACGTTACTTTAGATAAATGTATTGTTTATACAGGGTGTCTCCGAAAATAGTGCGTTCCTTTAAGGTGTGGATATAATACACAATTTAGAACAAAAAGGTGTTGTAACATTTTTTCCTAAAGTTAACCGTTTCAACAAAAATTACGTTGTTCTCCATAAGAGTAAATTTTTATTTTCATAAATTTATATGACCTGGCAACATGGCGTAGAAGAACCTGTGACTGTGAAATTTAATCTAATGGGACCCCTTGTTTATTTACTAATTGAGTATCAATTTGCATATCAAAATGTATTTTCGTTTTTTGGTCAAACGGCTGAATTTAGAATAAAATGTTATAAGACTTTTTTGCTCTACATTGTGCTTTCTATCTATACCTTTAAGGAACGCACTATTTTCGGGGAAACCCTGTATATGATCTGTAAGTTGCATTGGTTCAAAATGCTTATTTTTGAAAGGGGTTTTGTTGAAAGGCCTCGAACGAATCACTAGTCACGAGTATGTATATGCAAATTTTGAACAGCCATATCTTAACCAATTTTTGTCTTCCAGAAAATCAAAAAATTCCAAATATTTAAAAAAGCAACACCTACATTTTTTACTCTTTAAGATATTTGGTATCACTAATAATTTTTAAGTTATTTTGACAAAAGTCTTTTTTTCAAAATTAAAGATTTAAAAAAATTTACTTTAAAACCAAATTTTTCCACAAATAAGCACTTTGAACTGATGAAACTTACAAACACAAACAATACATAAAGTTACTTGTGAAGTGGTAACGATTAATTCCATTTGGGCTGTTAATTAGAGGGAGTTTTTAGAATATTTTTAACCAAAAAAAAAAGGAACAACTGTATTTTGAGCGTAACCTGCTTACTCTTGCTGCTGGAAACTTAAAAAAAATAAAAATAAACGTTTTCTTAAACACTTTAAGAAAGTTGTAATAAGTTTTCCCAGAAAAGTGTTTCATTTTTTTTATTTCACGTTAAAATATTCGATTTGGAATTTGAGATATAAGAGCTTATTTTTCACTATAGTCTGTTTTTAAACAAGAGGAGTCATTCAAATTTCCCGCGCCGTACACCTTGTTTGTAATTGGTACAACCTCAGGCAATTTTACTCATATCAAATTTTAACACTATTGGCATTTCATAGGTTAGTTTATTTATTTTATCAGCAATTTTTGTATTTTCTGCGTTCTTCCTTTTATTTTTAGATTTTTAGTCAAGATTACCGTCAAAGGCCGATATGATCAACCAAAAAAGAAGATTTATCTGATGATATTTCTAGTGACTTTCTTGGGTGTGAATCTGCCATTTAGTTTACCTACTCCTCTTGGTTTTAAAACAAAGCTTAGCAATAACTCTGCTTCTACTGGGTCTACAGACCTGACACATATACCATTTTTTCACTTTTTTATAAGCTATATTTACTATTTGCTATTTTTTTTTCAATAAAGTACCTACTTTTTGAGTTATTTGCGAAAAACCGTATAAAAACGTTTTTTTTTTTGTTGAAAAATGAACATATTCACTCGCAAATATCTCTAAAAGTATTGACTTAGTGAAAAACGCTATAAAATAGAAGTTGCTTAGAATTAGTCAGTTTATCCAATTCCGGACTTATTTGAACGTATTTGTTTTCATACCCTATAACCGACGAAACTCACCTCCAGATCAAAAGCACATATCGGCACAATACCACTTTTTTTCTTTAACATATTAGCTATAGGTACGTGTCCCAAATTTTATGTCAAACCAAGCGTTTCTTCAAAATTCTGACCAAAAACCCTAAGTAAATTAAACGAAAATATAAAATGAATTTTTCAAACAAATATTTTAAGTCGGTATGAGAAATTTTAATTTAACAGATGAAATCAAATAAACACAATTCAACTCGTAAAATATTTAGACCCTTGCTTGGTAATCCAGCTGAACAGGTAAAGAACCTACCTTTTATGTAGTTTATAATCTGAGAGGATGGAATATTTTACCAAAATATTCCATCCTCTAAGTTTACAATAGACCTTTTCTACCTGTCCTCAAAAGATCGGTATTTTTAACTCGTGGCAACGTCGAAAAGCGGCAAAATGATGGGAAATACACATTTTTATGTGGTGGAAGTCAAAATGGTTATGAAGTGTAAAAATTGTTGTATATAATTTAAATTTTTAAAATTAAAATTTTAGAAAACTGAGAACGATACAGGGCGTTAAAAAATGCGCTCAACAAACATACACGAATTAAAATTCGAAAATGATAGTATTTCTTGGTGATGCCAAATGACTGCAACATGAAAAGATGACATAATGATAGCGGGATGTATATATATATATATATATATATATATATATATATATATATATATATATATATATATATATATATATATAAAATGAATAATTTTGGGGAATGCAGTCAATGTGTTTTGGGCTGATTAAAAGTGAAACACTTTGAACTTTTGTCGAGCTTTCGGACAATTTATTTCCTTTATCAAGACAATCTAAAAATACAAATGTTTAAATTTAGATGAAAACTAGAAAAATAAAAACTTACTGCTCGTGGTTTACAAAATAACTAACATACTTATAAAAAACATAAAAATACTTAAAAAACACATTGACAGCATTCCCCAAAATTATTCATTTTGTATTATTAACAGTCACTACATATTAATAATTATATATATATATATATATATATATATATATATATATATATATATATATATAAAAATAAATAAGCAAAATCATTGGCTAATACTCGTAAAGTGAATGTGAATTTAGTTGGAAATATATAAAATGATGAAGGGTCATCATTCCATACATTTCTGTGCAACTATATACACCGGTGTTTCGGCCTATTTGGGCTTCGTCAGTATAGTGTAGCAAGTTAAAAAAGTTGTTTGTTAACTTGTAAAAGGATTACTACAGGAGCAAGGTTACCAATTTTGGTCAGGTTGTTAGAAGACCCGCAGTCGCAAGGCTACAACTAACATTGCCAAGGAGGTAAAGCTACCTGAGGAAATGAAAAGCCATAACATTATTAAATAAAATGATGTTGGATAATCGAGTACAAATATAAAAATAAATAAGCAAAATCATTGGCTAATACTCGTAAAGTGAATGTGAATTTAGTTGGAAATATATAAAATGATGAAGGGTCATCATTCCATACATTTCTGTGCAACTATATACACCGGTGTTTCGGCCTATTTGGGCTTCGTCAGTATAGTGTAGCAAGTTAAAAAAGTTGTTTGTTAACTTGTAAAAGGATTACTACAGGAGCAAGGTTACCAATTTTGGTCAGGTTGTTAGAAGACCCGCAGTCGCAAGGCTACAACTAACATTGCCAAGGAGGTAAAGCTACCTGAGGAAATGAAAAGCCATAACATTATTAAATAAAATGATGTTGGATAATCGAGTACAAATATAAAAATAAATAAGCAAAATCATTGGCTAATACTCGTAAAGTGAATGTGAATTTAGTTGGAAATATATAAAATGATGAAGGGTCATCATTCCATACATTTCTGTGCAACTATATACACCGGTGTTTCGGCCTATTTGGGCTTCGTCAGTATAGTGTAGCAAGTTAAAAAAGTTGTTTGTTAACTTGTAAAAGGATTACTACAGGAGCAAGGTTACCAATTTTGGTCAGGTTGTTAGAAGACCCGCAGTCGCAAGGCTACAACTAACATTGCCAAGGAGGTAAAGCTACCTGAGGAAATGAAAAGCCATAACATTATAAAATAAAATGATGTTGGATAATCGAGTACAAATATAAAAATAAATAAGCAAAATCATTGGCTAATACTCGTAAAGTGAATGTGAATTTAGTTGGAAATATATAAAATGATGAAGGGTCATCATTCCATACATTTCTGTGCAACTATATACACCGGTGTTTCGGCCTATTTGGGCTTCGTCAGTATAGTGTAGCAAGTTAAAAAAGTTGTTTGTTAACTTGTAAAAGGATTACTACAGGAGCAAGGTTACCAATTTTGGTCAGGTTGTTAGAAGACCCGCAGTCGCAAGGCTACAACTAACATTGCCAAGGAGGTAAAGCTACCTGAGGAAATGAAAAGCCATAACATTATTAAATAAAATGATGTTGGATAATCGAGTACAAATATAAAAATAAATAAGCAAAATCATTGGCTAATACTCGTAAAGTGAATGTGAATTTAGTTGGAAATATATAAAATGATGAAGGGTCATCATTCCATACATTTCTGTGCAACTATATACACCGGTGTTTCGGCCTATTTGGGCTTCGTCAGTATAGTGTAGCAAGTTAAAAAAGTTGTTTGTTAACTTGTAAAAGGATTACTACAGGAGCAAGGTTACCAATTTTGGTCAGGTTGTTAGAAGACCCGCAGTCGCAAGGCTACAACTAACATTGCCAAGGAGGTAAAGCTACCTGAGGAAATGAAAAGCCATAACATTATTAAATAAAATGATGTTGGATAATCGAGTACAAATATAAAAATAAATAAGCAAAATCATTGGCTAATACTCGTAAAGTGAATGTGAATTTAGTTGGAAATATATAAAATGATGAAGGGTCATCATTCCATACATTTCTGTGCAACTATATACACCGGTGTTTCGGCCTATTTGGGCTTCGTCAGTATAGTGTAGCAAGTTAAAAAAGTTGTTTGTTAACTTGTAAAAGGATTACTACAGGAGCAAGGTTACCAATTTTGGTCAGGTTGTTAGAAGACCCGCAGTCGCAAGGCTACAACTAACATTGCCAAGGAGGTAAAGCTACCTGAGGAAATGAAAAGCCATAACATTATTAAATAAAATGATGTTGGATAATCGAGTACAAATATAAAAATAAATAAGCAAAATCATTGGCTAATACTCGTAAAGTGAATGTGAATTTAGTTGGAAATATATAAAATGATGAAGGGTCATCATTCCATACATTTCTGTGCAACTATATACACCGGTGTTTCGGCCTATTTGGGCTTCGTCAGTATAGTGTAGCAAGTTAAAAAAGTTGTTTGTTAACTTGTAAAAGGATTACTACAGGAGCAAGGTTACAATCCTTTAGTAATCCTTTTACAAGTTAACAAACAACTTTTTTAACTTGCTACACTATACTGACGAAGCCCAAATAGGCCGAAACACCGGTGTATATAGTTGCACAGAAATGTATGGAATGATGACCCTTCATCATTTTATATATTTCCAACTAAATTCACATTCACTTTACGAGTATTAGCCAATGATTTTGCTTATTTATTTTTATATTTGTACTCGATTATCCAACATCATTTTATTTAATAATGTTATGGCTTTTCACTTCCTCAGGTAGCTTTACCTCCTTGGCAATGTTAGTTGTAGCCTTGCGACTGCGGGTCTTCTAACAACCTGACCAAAATTGGTAACCTTGCTCCTGTAGTAATCCTTTTACAAGTTAACAAACAACTTTTTTAACTTGCTACACTATACTGACGAAGCCCAAATAGGCCGAAACACCGGTGTATATAGTTGCACAGAAATGTATGGAATGATGACCCTTCATCATTTTATATATTTCCAACTAAATTCACATTCACTTTACGAGTATTAGCCAATGATTTTGCTTATTTATTTTTATATTTGTACTCGATTATCCAACATCATTTTATTTAATAATGTTATGGCTTTTCATTTCCTCAGGTAGCTTTACCTCCTTGGCAATGTTAGTTGTAGCCTTGCGACTGCGGGTCTTCTAACAACCTGACCAAAATTGGTAACCTTGCTCCTGTAGTAATCCTTTTACAAGTTAACAAACAACTTTTTTAACTTGCTACACTATACTGACGAAGCCCAAATAGGCCGAAACACCGGTGTATATAGTTGCACAGAAATGTATGGAATGATGACCCTTCATCATTTTATATATTTCCAACTAAATTCACATTCACTTTACGAGTATTAGCCAATGATTTTGCTTATTTATTTTTATATTTGTACTCGATTATCCAACATCATTTTATTTAATAATGTTATGGCTTTTCATTTCCTCAGGTAGCTTTACCTCCTTGGCAATGTTAGTTGTAGCCTTGCGACTGCGGGTCTTCTAACAACCTGACCAAAATTGGTAACCTTGCTCCTGTAGTAATCCTTTTACAAGTTAACAAACAACTTTTTTAACTTGCTACACTATACTGACGAAGCCCAAATAGGCCGACACACCGGTGTATATAGTTGCACAGAAATGTATGGAATGATGACCCTTCATCATTTTATATATTTCCAACTAAATTCACATTCACTTTACGAGTATTAGCCAATGATTTTGCTTATTTATTTTTATATTTGTACTCGATTATCCAACATCATTTTATTTAATAATGTTATGGCTTTTCATTTCCTCAGGTAGCTTTACCTCCTTGGCAATGTTAGTTGTAGCCTTGCGACTGCGGGTCTTCTAACAACCTGACCAAAATTGGTAACCTTGCTCCTGTAGTAATCCTTTTACAAGTTAACAAACAACTTTTTTAACTTGCTACACTATACTGACGAAGCCCAAATAGGCCGAAACACCGGTGTATATAGTTGCACAGAAATGTATGGAATGATGACCCTTCATCATTTTATATATTTCCAACTAAATTCACATTCACTTTACGAGTATTAGCCAATGATTTTGCTTATTTATTTTTATATTTGTACTCGATTATCCAACATCATTTTATTTATATATATATGGCACAATTACCATACCACATATTATTTGCAATTATTCACTATTCATGGGCCAATTAATGGGCATTATATTTCTTTATTATACTGTTTACTGCCAAACAAAAAAAAACAGAAACTTAAAACAATCTTTTCTATTTGTTACAATCAGAAATTTTTAAAGCTCTCGAAATTGAGTTTAATCCTAGTAAAGTTTTTGTAGATTTTGAAAAGGCTATATTTATACATAATTCAATCATTCAAATGTGTCCAAACACTGAAATGCATAATTGAAGATTTCACCTAAGTACACCAAACTTGGTATAGGAAATTCAGTCTTTTGATTTAACATCAGAATATACAATTGATTCTGAAGTAGACTGAAACATACTTTTGGCCTTACATTATATAAAACTGGAAGACGTATCAGATTGTTTTGTGTTTGATTTAATGTCATGCAAACTATAAAATGATTTTTTTTATTACTGCAGTCTGCAAGTAAGCTGAGAAAAATGTACAAAATTTACGTACGACTGGTCTATTATTTGACAAATAATGACTTTATTTCGAAGTCTATTAAGTACGATATAACGCCCAAGGGGGTGTTATAGAAAAATAACGCCCTAGTGCCTACTACATTTAAATAACGAGTTAAATACTGTCAAGTTGACAAATAAAACTCTAAGTAAAACTATGATTACCACAATTGAATCGTTTATTTCAGAAAGGGGTCAAGTGACTAATTTTGACAAAATGACTTTTTGGTGGAATTTTTTAATTTAAACGTAAATACAGCTTTTGTTGCAGAAAGGAATCAATTGCTGCCATAGGTGTTGCCTTGGCAGCGCAGAGAAATTAGCGTTTAGTGCAGAAAGGGGCCATGCAACGCATGACTCCTTGCTTAAAAATTGTGAAACCACCAACTTTATTTCAGAAAGGGGCCAAGTACAAAAAATTATTTATTTTTTTCTTAAACAAATTAACAAGATAAATTTTTGAAAAATACAATACTTTTTGACAAACACTACAGGTTTTAGAATTTTTATTTTATATAAATAAAATTTTTGTTGAATGTAAACACCAACTTTATTTCAGAAAGGGGTCAAGTGCAAAAAATTATTTATTTTTTTCTTAAACAAATTAACAAGATAAATTTTTGAAAAATACAATACCTTTTGACAAACACTACAGGTTATTAGTGAGAATTTTTATTTTATATAAATAAAATTTTTGTTGAATGTAAACACGTTTTTTTTTGCTTTTCTCAAAATCAGGTTTTTGTGACTTGACCCCTTTCTGAAATAAACGATTCAATTACGTTACGACTATTTCTGGTAAATGTACTTATTCGAAAACTAATTAATTCAAAATTTATTCAAATTTTTTGCATATAAAGAATAATTTAGTCGGACATTAAACGTTGAAGGCATCACGGGTATTATAATAATAAAATAAAAACGCTTTCGGTCAACGTATATACCTACCTCGGGCCGAAGGCCCTCGGTCTATACACTATTGACCTCAAGCATTATTATCCTTATAATGCCCTTGGTACCTTAATAACTATAATAAGTTATCAGTAGTAATTGCACAAGAGCTCTAAAATTATTGAATTTTTCCCGAGTGTCACTTTGGCAGTTTTAATTTCACGAGCCGAAGGCGAGTGAAATTATGTCAAAGTGTCACGAGGGCAAAAATTCTATATTAATTTTAGAGTTCGAGTGCAATTTGTTGCGATTATTTCATGAATAAACCTGTTCAACCAAACCAAAATTTTATTGTAATTTATATATGTAAGTACCAATTAGTGAAATTAAACACACAGTTGTTATAAATATGTATTTGACGGTTGAAAGTCATCACTTTTATAATTTTTAAAACATTTGTCATTAATGTCACTGAATGTATTTTTTCGTAGCAACGAAGGGCATCTGACGTAATATGCTTAAAGACAGGAGATTATCAAAAATTATCACCTTAATTTGCATGTCTGTAGCTTTCTATTTATGGTCAGGCCATGGAGTTGGGGTGTTTACATTGTAAAATGGCGTGCACCCTATCCTCCATGCTATGGCATGCTGGACGAGCCATACAGCCTGTAGTCAACACCCCGAAGTATGAGCGGGAATACAAAGTGTACTAATACTCATACGCTTATGAAACGCACCTGGCGGATCATAAGGGCCTTCACATTTTACTCTTTTTCAACTAGTCTTGAGTAAAATGTCTTTAATCTTTCCTATCGGCCTCTCTTGGCTACCTCTTGTTCTTCCGACCCCGAATGGCTATTAGGTTTCCGAGGGCAGACGGGTCACTATATTTCTTTATACTACATACCTACTCTTCACCGAATGATTGCCGGTATAAGCAATCCCCCCACTTACTGACCAACGGCTTCGGGCGGATGAGTTGGTAAGTGGCAGGGCACTCTTTTGTCCTGAGACTGAGAAATCGGTCTCGAAGGCGGATGAACCCTACAGAATGGTCAACGGTATAAGGATGCAGAAGGCAACGGGAAACCACTGCATTAAAGACTCATGGAGTATCCCTAGAAATCGTCATGGCTCACAGAAATGACAACCAACAACCTACTAATCATGGTTCTCGGATGCCAAGATTCGGCAGGGGAAGAAACAACAGTAACGACAGGGCTTCCCAGGCCGTTAGTCAGCGAAATCCCTGTTCACTAAATATATACAAATCCACCTACAAAATCGCTACATGGAATGTAAGAAGTATGTATGAACCTGGGAAACAAGAATATACAGCAAGAGATGATGCGACTAGATATCGATATATTAGGAATAAGCGATACAAGATGGGTCAGCTCTGGCGAACTCAATACAGACAATGGACGAATCTATTACTCTGGAAGCAGCGACACCCAACACAGATATGGAGTTGCTATGATCCTCAGCGAAAAAGTAACGAGATCAGTAACAGGCTTCGTTCCGATGTCCGAAAGAATAATAATGTTGCAGTTATTGACAACCCATGGAAAAATGAACCTAATCCAGATTTATGCGCCAACTGCTGACAAAAATGAAGAAGAAATAGAAAACTTTTATAGCGAACTCCAGAAAACATTACATCTCACAGCATCTAGAGACATAACAGTGATCATGGGTGATTTCAACGCAAAAATTGGCGAAGGAAAATGCTACCCTAATGTAGGATCATATGGGCTTGGCGAACGAAACGACAGAGGAGATCGCCTAATAGAATTTTGCCAGGAGCATAATGTTATAGCCGCAAATACATTCTTTAAATTACCTAAGCGACGCCTGTATACATGGAAATCACCAGCTGACAAAGAGCACAAAATTGTCAGAAATCAAATTGACTACATCCTAATAAAGCACAGATATCGAAACTCAATTCAGGCAGTAAAGGCATATCCAGGAGCAGACGTATCCTCTGATCACAGTCTTCTTATTGCTAGGTTTCAACTTCAACTAAAAAAGACGCAAAAAAGCCGCAACAACAATAAACTTAACATACAGAAACTAAAGTCAGAAGAAACAAAAGAAAATCTGAAACACGAAATCAACACAAATCTAGACAGAAACCCAGGAAATAATTGCAACGTAGAACAGCAGTGGCAATTCTTCAAAACCTCTATATTAGAACCAAGTAAGAAAGTACTTACTACAACCAAATGTAAGAAAGAAGAATGGATGACGGAGGAAATTCTAGACTTGATGAATGAAAGAAGAAAAAACAAAACCATTAATAAGACCCGCTATAAACAGCTTCAAAACCAAATAAGAAGAAAAATTAGGGAGGCTAAAGAAACCTACTTCTCTGAAAAATGTAAAGAAATAGAAGAACTGCAAAACACATATGACAACTTCAACCTACATAAAAAAGTCAAAGAACTAGCCGGAATAGGAAATAGAAGAACCTCAAATATATTGCTCGACAAAAATGGAAATATTATAATGGAGACAAAACGAAAACTACGACGATGGAAAGAGTATATCGAGGAACTATTTCATGACCAGAGAGAAGCTAGTACATCCGTAGATAGCCAAACGGGAGATGTAGGCCCAGAGATAACCAAATCAGAGGTTAGTCAGGCAATAAACTCTATGAAAACCAATAAATCTGCTGGTCCAGATGAATTGCCTAGCGAGCTGATAAAGTTGGTCAACGAGAAAAACCTGGACATAATAGTAGAACTGTTCAACGCTATCTATACTACTGGAATCATCCCTAGAGAAATGTTGACATCAGCCTTTGTGTGTTTGCCAAAGAAGGTGAATGCAAAAGAATGCAGTGACTACCGAACCATAAGCTTAATGTCACATACCTTGAAAATTCTATTGAAAATTATCCACGCCAGAATACACTCTAAACTGGAGCTGGATATTAGTGACACTCAATATGGGTTCCGCAATGGTATGGGTACCAGAGAGGCATTATTCTCCTTCAACGTGCTGACACAGAGATGTTTGGATGTTAACCATCCTCTTTACGTCTGTTTTATAGACTACAATAAGGCGTTTGATAAAGTAAAACATGATCGACTCATGGAAATCCTAAAAAATAAAAACCTAGATGAAAGAGATTTAAGACTAATAACACACCTCTATTACAATCAGCGAGCAATAGTAAGAATTGAAAAAGAAACATCTGAAGAAATGGAAATAAAGAGAGGAGTCAGGCAAGGCTGCATACTATCACCTCTATTATTTAACGCTTATTCTGAAGAGGTAATGCGAGAAACTCTGGAAGATGAAACAGTCGGCATAAGAGTAAATGGAGTCTTAGTTAACAACATCAGATATGCAGATGATACAGTAATAATAGCCGATAGTTTACAAGACCTGCAAAGACTCATGAGTAAAATAGTAAGGTGTAGTAGGGAGTACGGACTCTCTCTCAATATCAAAAAGACGAAGTTTATGAAAATTAGTAAAAACAACCATAATACTAACGAAATCTTGATAGTAGAGGGCCAGCAGATCGAAAGAGTAAAAAAGTACACTTACCTAGGAACACTTATAACAGAAAATAATGACTACACTGCAGAAATAAAAGTCAGAATCGAAAAAGCACGTTCTAATTTTATAAAAATGAAAAAGGTCCTATGTAGCAAAGATTTAACATTAGCTCTTAAAGTACGCCTAACAAAATGTTACGTCTACAGTGTTCTATACTATGGAGTGGAATCATGGACGTTAAATGTAGAGACAATGAGACGACTTAACGCCTTTGAAATGTGGACCTATAGAAAAATTATGAGGGTTTCCTGGGTAGATAGAGTTACAAACAATGAAGTACTGAGAAGAATAGGTAAAGAAAAGGAAGTTGAACTTACAATTAAAGAAAAGAAGCTACAGTATCTCGGACATGTGATGCGGGGCGAGAAGTATGGTATCCTACGACTCATAATGCAGGGAAAGATAGATGGCAGAAGAAGCATCGGAAGAAGACGAATTTCATGGTTGAAGAACCTGAGAGGCTGGTTTGGATGCAGCTCGAAACAACTATTTAGAGCTACTGCCTCAAAAATTAAAATAGCTATGATGATTGCCAACCTCCGTAGCGGAGATGGCACCTGAAGAAGAAGAAGAAGCTTTCTATTGGTCAGAATCTCATATAAATGAAATAATCAGTCTAATCAAACGACTATAATGGATTTTGTAAAGTGTGTTTCTTATTATAGTAAATAATAAATATTAAGTTATACGTTTTGCACATTATCTATATTATAAACTATTATTACAACGTAAGGAAATGAATGTCTTTTATTCGGATTTCGGATGCTTTCATAGAGGAAAGGCACCAAATTTGAGACACTTTTTTTGAAAAACAAATATAAAACAGAATATTCAAAAGTTTTTAAAACATTTATTTCGAAAACTTAAATTTAATGTCTCTACAACACAACAAAAAATAAATAAAGCGAATAAGACATATATTTTTGCAAAAAAAATACATTTAATTTTTTGCGACATTTAATATTAAAAATAAAAGGTCGCCTAATTTGAGATAGCCAGGTATCCAAATTTGAGATAGGTACCCCAATTTGATACTATGTACTATTCAAAAAAGCCCTTTCCTTCGCAGAAAAGGCAAATAAATGTGCTGGACTTTATTTCTCCACAGTCTTCATGTGCCCACCTGCCACATTGGTAACACTTTGCCCATCGTTCTCCATATTTATCGTCGGAAAATTTTCCGGTGCAAAATAGACATTCCGTGTCGTTTTCTCTACTTTCGTCGGACGATGAATAGAGCTAATGGAAAGTCTTCGCTGCTATCTGAACTTGAACTCGAAGAAACTTTCCGTTTCCTTCTTGATGTTTTGCCTTTTGATGTAGAAGGTTGACCTACGTCTTCGTGTACTGCTATTTCTTCTTCGGACGTTGCTGTTTTTTCTGATCTAACATTTTTTATTGAATTGTTTTTTCTGGAGTTAATACACAATCCAAGTTTAGCTAGGGTACTAGTTTTTTTGCTTTTTCTTCTGCAAAGTTTGCTCTAATTCTTCTTTGTAGGGTGTTAGAGTAATTACTGAAGCATTTCCTAATCTGGCATGTGGCTTTTTACTGGTGTCTCTCTTGTATGCAGGGATCGGACAGATGTCTTTCGGAGACACAAGTTGTTGATGAGGTAGTGGTGGACTAGGAGTTCTATGTTCTCAAATTGGATGATTTGGTTGTTCATGGTTTGGTTTTATTATTTGTTCGTCCCTTTTGTTTTGTGTTTCCAAGTGCTCTTGAATTCCAAATTCAAAGTCCTTAAAAATATGGCGACAAATAGGGACCAGTCCCGTTTTTCGTAAACCATTGCAAGATATTTCCATCGTCGCAGCTTTGTTAGGTATACGCTTTACAAAAAATACTGGCAATGGCATAAGGCGACACAACACTCAACTGATTTTCTCTAAGCCAGTTTTCTATTTCTTGTGCGTAGTAAGTTTTCAGCAGTGCCATAAAAGCAACATCCAACTGTGCATTTTATGTGTAGAATGTGGTGGGAGGCAAATAATCGTCACATGATTCTGTTTGGCCAAATATATTAGAGCAACGTTTCTCGTATGAGAATAGTGGCCATCAAGGACGAGAAGAACAGGGTCTGCAGCTGAAGGTTTAGTGAATTTTATGAAGTGTTGTAGCCATCTAGTGAAAATGTCGGCCTGTACCCAACCTGACACATGGCATTCTGCGACTGCTCCAGTGGGAGCTCCTAGCATCAACTCTGTTTTCATATTTTTTCTAGGGAAGATTAAAAATGCTTGTACGAAAACTCCTGCAGCATTCATACATGTAAGAACAGTAATCAGCTTGCTCCTTTCTGCTGAAGTAAGTGACGAAACCTGCTTTTTCCCTCTCATAGAAATGACTATGTTATGTTTGTGCTGAACAATTGTAATACCTGTTTCGTCTACACTGAATATACGTTGTGCAGGGTTAGTAAGCTTAAGATATTCTGGTTCGTACAGGTCAAAGAACTTGGATACATTTTCATGAGTAAACGATTTTACTCAAACAGATGACATTCCCTGGGGAGTACGCATTGAAAGTGTCGGATGACTTTTCAGAAAGAGTCTCAACCATTTCTTTCCGGCTGATTTTTTTACTACCTACGATAAATGGATGTGGTATTAGTTTCTCATTGCAAGTTGAAATGCCAGTCGTTTTATATCACGCGCTCTTAGCCCGAAATAACGTTGCTCCATAGTTAGGGCATACTCAACCAACTCATTTTCTAATTCCAAAGGAAGAATAGGTCGGCGGCCAATTGATATTCCGACGAGTTCTTCTGGAATCTTGTCTGATTTCACATATCGTTCTAAGGTACCTTTTGGTACTCCAAAAACTTTTGAGGCCTTCAAATAGCCCATCATTCTATTTCTTACTCTATTTACATATATATCATATGTATCATATCATTTGCATTCCATTTTTTATTTTTTGGCGACATCTACAAACAAAAAAATACATAAAAATAAAAATTTTACACGGGGTCCTAATTTGAGACACTCTCAAATTTGGAACCTACAGGTGTCTCAAATTAGGATTTTTCCGTTAAAAAATAAAACGGATTTTTGTTGGTTAGGGGAGGGGGTATGATGGGGTAGCTAAGGAAAATAACAAAAATACAACATAATTACTACGTTTATTACTATTACTAATTGATGGCACGTTACGTCATTAATCTAACTATGATTTGGTACAATCTTTGGAAAATCAACCTATCACATTTTTTAACAATTAGCCATTAATAAGAACATTATGAAAAACCATCTTGCCCCATACTATGGGGTATGATGGGGTAATGGAATTGGGGCATGATGGTGATGCTAATTAATTCTCACAAAACAAACAAAAATGTGTATTTGCTCCAGATCTTCATTGTCCACCCTAGCACAAGCATTGTGAGCTCAACATCCACAGATCTGGCAGCCTACCCAGGGTTCTGACGATGTCACTTTATCTATGGCTGTTTTCATAGCATCTCTCGATCACTCTCCTCTTTTTGTTTTTTTCTTGTAAGTACGTACCATGGTATTATCTAAAATAATAATCCAATGTTATTTATTAAGAAATTTAAATTTACCCAGACTTACCACCAATGTCCCATCATACCCCGCACCCAATACCCCATCTTGCCTCAAAAGGTAACTTTGAACAAAAAAAAAATTCACTAATTAAATGTTTAACGTATTCACACAAACAATATGCCATTATCAAAATAAGAATACTAGTAAACAACGATAAAAAAGACATTAATGAGGTGATCATAATTACCTTAAAATAACGATGGTTGTCCTTGCACAAAATTAGATCAACGGATCGCTAAAACAGTTTTCCGTTTGTAAACAAAAAACGCGTGCACTCTCATCCACGGTTTCTCTTGCAGGGACCGTTAGTCGAATGAATGACTCTTCCTATTGAGTTACTGCATGCTATTCACCAACGTGTAGTTTCTTGTTTGTGTGCGGTACCCCGTCTTACCTCGAGACCCCGTCATATGCCCCCCATTCCCCTATGTATGCCACACAATTACCGTTTAATTTGCATAAAATGTATTAACTAATATTAAACTATCAAAAAAAATTACTGGAGTAAATGTAATCATCTTACCTTGATGTATTGTAAGTTTTTATAAATTCTGAAAAACTTTGTGTATGGTGTAAATGAAATTAACGTCGACAAAACAACAACTGTCACTTCTAAGTGCCAACTAAAAGCAGATCTACTACTAACGTCACAGAATGATCAGTTTTCAATATTTTCACTAGATGTCAACCCATAGTACACAAATATACGACGGTGTCTCAAATTAGGCGCCTGTCTCAAATTTGGTGCCTCTCCTCTAATAATCGTTCTTAAATCACATATTACATCTATATTTTTTATTTTATTACCTGAGTGAGTTGGTGAGGAAAATACCTACCGGATTAATACGAACCCTTAAACTTGGTGAGGAAAATACCTGTCGGATTATATGGTTCTACTGGTTGGTGTGGAATTTACCTCCGCCCATTATTTGACAAATAATGACATTATTTCGAAGTCTCTTAAGTACGATATAACGCCCAAGGGCGTGTCATTGAAAAATAACGCCCTAGGGCCTATTAAATTTAAATAACGAGTTAAATACTGTCAAGTTGACAAATAAAACTCTAAGTAAAACTATGGTTACCACAATAGGGAACTTGTATAAAATTTTAAATTCGAAAAAATGTTATAAATCACAACAGAACATAATTTAAAACATATACATCAAAGATAAAAAAAGTTTTGTTTGGCTTTCGTTTGGCCCCTAAAGACGATTAAAAATTCAAATTATTCCAGCCAGGCCAAAACGCGTCGTGACGTCATCCGTTTATATGTTTACATTCTTCCAACAAACTAAACAGAATTTTAAATTAGACGTTATAAACGTCAGTAGAAAATACGGTTATGTGACGTTATAAGTGTTTTTGATCGTTTGAACTATCTGTTTATAGAAAACTTGTACTTTTACAAAATGGTTTTATTTGCCGTAGTAAACCTTCTTTTCTTTCCTTCAATAACTATATCAAACTCCAATGTCAACAAACTGGTATATATTATTACAATAACATACGATAAATGTTAATAGAATATAAATATTTTTCCTTTATTCCGCGACGAGGTATACCCAAGTAGGTGGAGGCCAATAAACTAAAGAAGAAGAAGAAGAATATACCTAATTATAACCATAAACGGAACCATATAGTTAAACTGTGTGACGTCACGGGTCGTTTGAACTATTTTAAAATACAGAAGACTTTAAATTTTGTACTTCTAAGCTATTATGAGTTTTTGAGGCATAAAATTTTGGAAATCTCATTTTTATACAAAACTGAACATTATTATTATGTAATAAAAAAATGTGCACGTTCCCTATTACGTTACAACTATTTCTGGTAAATGTACCTACTTATTTGAAAATTAATTAATTCAAAATTCATTCAAATTTTTTGCATATAAACAATAATTTAGTCGGACATTAAACGTTGAAGGCACCACGGGTATTATAATAATAACGCTTGAGGTCAATGGTGTATATACCTATACACCATTGACCTCAAGCGTTATTATCCTTATAATACTCTTGGTACCTTAATAACTATATTGTGTGTGGTTCGTCTACTATTACCTTGATTTCAGTAAGCAAAAATTGGTTAAAAATAAAGTGCATAAAATTACATAGATGATAAGAATAATGGATATTTTCGACATTTAATAATTTAACATTTTTTATTGGTACCCCATTTATCTTATTTAAATTACGGCTCAGCGTGTTTAATTTAAATTAATCTTTCAAAAACGGGCGTATTTTAAAGTTACCATGGCAACATCAACAGTTTTAAATATTGATCGGACCTGACAGGAGTATATACCTTGTAACGTCAAATAAATAAAATATTACTAACAAAATGTTTCAAAAGCTTTATTGAAATATTTGAAAATCTTAATCTTTTAAAGGAATATGAAAAGTACAGTTGGTGTTTTTGCGGTATAAACCGCGATTCTGATTTACTATTTAAATAATCAATGTTAGAACACATTTTTAAGCAATATACAACCAGTAATAACAATTAATCTTATGTGAAATATTGAAAATTAATTTTTGTTTTTCTCATTTCCATAACAACGAAAGTTATTATACTGAAGTACATCACAAATTCAACCATTTTACATTATTTGCTCGGATTTCAATATTTGTAGTAAAAATACATGATTTCAAAGTGTACCAATAAAAAAATAGCGTAAAGTATTCGTGGATAACTACTGGTCTTCAAAACACTTTCACTCTCACTTACACACACTCTTTCGAACAATCCGGCTGCGACGTCATATTTTATATACCATATACCTCAATAATATCCACTTATAGTCTAAGAGCTGGGAGCGGATTTTGTGCGTGACAAGAAATATGGAAAAACTATACGCGGATATATTGAATTAGTTGTGTATAGCAGTGGCGGCTCGTGATTTTTACAATAGGGGAGGCTATACCTAACTGTAAAATATCTAGACAAATTTGCACTAGCAAAAAAATGCGCCAAAAAATGTAATTTAAGGTGATACAGTAGCGATCAACAGGTAGCCAAAACGCGTTCCAAGATTGCGGCTCTAATTTTGAATATTTTTTCGAGATATTTGGCACACGTATTCGTAATATAATAAAGAATGGCGGTACAGAGCCCAATTTGAAAAATATATTAATATGTGGAAATTACTCTCTAATTAAATACAATATTAAAAAACGACAGTCGACCACAAACCTTAGACCAAAGCGGTCGCATTTCGTCCAGCAAATTTTAAAATATTTTATACTGTAACCGTTAATGTGATTTTAATTATTTTAATGTGTTTTTAATATCATATATTCGAATGACCCGGTACTTGTTTTAAAAATAATAAACTCAGTTTTTATTATTGATAAATTGAAAGTGATTCCAATGACAAAACGGAAAAAACTCTCAGCGAAATGGATTACAATATTACTTCGCCGTTTCAACCGATGCAGCCACAGCCACAGCAGAATTTATACGGAGTTCCAACACCAGCGATGATTCAGCCAGGCCAATTTACAACTCAGCCAGTGGCGTACGCTCCGCAAGTTCAGATCAACAACGACCAACTAGTACAAGGTAACGTTTCATTTCCTCAGGTTTTACCCACACCATATTACCAAACAACACAACAACCCCTATACTTTAGCAATATCCCAGCCTTGCCAAACAAAAATAGCCAAGAAATTAGCCAAGACGAAGAATGGAAAACTGTAGAAAACACTAGGAAAAGAGTCAGACTTAGCCCTGAACACAGAGTAACTAAACAGACCAAAATTAATGACTACTGGCTAAATTCACCTGTTCATACATCAAATCGATTTGAGGAGTTGTCTAACGACGCAGATAACGAAGCAAAAAATGAAGAAGTTCAAACTGAAAGAACTGAGATTCAAACTGAAAAAACCTCAAAACCACCTCCCATATTTGTAAATGGAGTGAAAAATGTGACCCCACTCACCACACTATTAAATAATATAGCCAAAAATGGATACGAAATCAAAGTTTTAAATCACGATCAAGTTAAAATACAACCTAAAGAAAAAGAAAATTATAGTACAATAACTAAAGCTTTAACTGAGAAAAAAACAGAATTCCATACATTTAGGCCTCGTGACGAACGCAGCTTCAGAGTAGTATTAAAAAACATGCATTACTCAGCCAATCTGACAGAATTAAAAGAAGAAATCGAAAAGCTGGGGCACTCGGTAGTAAATATGTGGAACATTAAAAATTACAAAACTAAGCAACCTTTATCAATGTTCTTCATTGACTTAAAATCAGCAGAAAATAATAAAACAATTTACGACGTTGAACACTTGCTAAACTACAAAATTAAATTTGAACCACCATACACAAGGAGGGAAATTCCACAGTGCAGTAGATGTCAAAGATATGCGCATACAAAAAAATACTGTCAACATAGGCCCAGATGTGTAAAATGCACCGGAGATCATGCTACTGAACACTGTACAAGAAAAGTAAGATCTGACGATGTTCAGTGCATTCTTTGCGAAGGAAACCACCCGGCAAATTATAAAGGATGTACTATATATAAGGAACTGCAGAAAAAAACATATCCAACCCTACGGCAAAAACAACCTACAACCCCACTAACGAGTAATATTGGAAGAACCATCAATCCAGGCATTAGCTACTCACAAGCAGTAACAAACCAACTACCTCAAGCAAGCACATCTCAGAATACTTTGCAAGCACCAAATTTAACGCATCCTACTCCTGCTAACGACCTGTCTGAACTAAAATCGATGTTTAAAGGATTTGCGGAACAACTGTCCACACTGCTAAACCTCCTAACGATAGTCGTCAATAATTTAACAAAATGAATAAGTTACTAAAAATTGCACTTTGGAACGCCAACGGGCTTGCCAAACATTGTCTTGAGGTAAAAACTTTCATCATTAGTCACGAAATTGATATAATGTTAATATCAGAAACTCACTTCACAAGTAGAAGCTACTTTAAAATACCTAACTACACAACTTACAATACTAGACACCCAGATGGTACAGCCCATGGTGGAACTGCTATTATAATCAAAAACAATATCAAACACTATGAGACTAATGACTTTAAAAAAGACTACTTGCAGGCTACTAACATAGTTATTGAAGATTGGCATGGCTCACTAACAATCTCTGCAGTCTATTGCCCACCAATACACAAGATAAAAAAAGAACAATTTGAAGAATTTTTTAAAACATTGGGTAACAGATTCCTGGCTGGAGGAGATTACAACTCTAAACATACACATTGGGGATCAAGATTAATCACCCCAAAAGGACGACAGCTTCTAGCGGCTATGAATAGTAACAACTACTCGTATATTTCCAGTGGTGAACCTACTTATTGGCCAACCGACGTGAACAAAATACCCGATCTACTTGACTTCTGCATAACAAAGGGAATTCCAAAAAGATCGCAAAGAATTGAATCTTGCTTTGACCTTTCCTCGGATCACTCGCCTGTATTAATCACGATAAGTACTGAACTTGTTGAGGTACAGCTACCACCGAAACTGGACAACAAATATACGGATTGGGAAAGGTTTCGGCGGGTGATTGAGGACAACCTAAACCTAAACATACCTTTAAAAACAAACTATGAAATAGATGAAGCCATACAAAATTTTAACGTAATTATACAGGAAGCAATCTGGCAAACAACACCCCTAAAAAACACGACGCTCATGAAACAAGAACTACCAAACATAATCAGACAAAAAATCAAAGAAAAACGATATTTAAGAAAAACATGGCAAAGAACGCACGCGCCTCAGGACAAAACCAGACTCAACCAGGCTACACTTCAACTTAAAACTCTCCTAAATAACTACAAAAACGATGGGATTAAAGAATATCTTAGCAACCTATCAGCAACAGAAATTACAGACTATTCTCTATGGAAGGCTACGAAAAAATTTAAACGACCTCAATCAAGCAACCCTCCTATTCGCGCAGAAAACGGCGAATGGGCCAAAAGCAATAAAGAAAAATCAGAAGTGTTTGCAAAATATCTCACAGACGTCTTTCAACCTTTCCCTGCTGAGAATAATCAAAACTTTGAAGCATCCATCCAACAATTTTTAGAATTTCCATACCAGTTAGAACTTCCACCGGAAAAGTTTAAGGTAAATGAAGTGATCAAAATAATACAAAATCTTAAATCGAAAAAGTCCCCAGGCTTCGATCTTATATCCAGTAAAATTATTAAACAACTACCCAGGAAAGGAATTGTGTACCTCACTCAATTATTCAATGCAGTATTAAGAACCGCATATTTCCCTCTCCTCTGGAAAGTCGCAAAAATTATACTAATTCCCAAACCAGGAAAGCCGCTGGAAAATGTCAAATCATATCGACCCATAAGCTTACTGCCGATAGTGTCAAAGATCCTAGAAAAACTGATACTCTCAAGAATTCAACCACTCCTATCAGATCGAGAACTAATCCCTGCACACCAGTTTGGATTCAGATCCCAACACGCAACCATAGAACAGGTTCATCGGATATGCAGAACTGTTAATCAAGCATTGGAAGACAAAATGTACTGCACTGCCGCTTTTCTAGACATCTCGCAAGCATTCGATAAAGTCTGGCACACAGGCCTTCTATACAAATTAAAAAATATGCTTCCTCTCACTCACTTCCTAATTTTAAAATCCTACCTCCATAACCGTTACTTTTTTGTACAACATAGAGATGAGTGCACGTCTCTATTTCCAGTTGGATCTGGAGTTCCACAGGGCAGTGTTCTGGGGCCAGTGTTATACCTATTGTACACAGCAGACTTACCAACAAACTTTCAAACCACTACAGCTACATATGCAGACGACACAGCAGTGATGTCAGTACATCAGGACCCACGGATAGCTTCTCAACTTCTGCAAACCAGCCTCAACAAAATGCAAACTTGGTTAAAACGGTGGCGTTTTCAAACAAATGAAACAAAGTCGGTTCATATTACCTTCACAAACCGTAAAGGTCACTGCCCGCCTGTATATATCAACAACCACCAACTAAAACAGCAAGCAACAGTCAAATACCTTGGAATGCATCTAGACCAAAGATTAAACTGGAGAACACACATTTTTATGAAGCGTAAACAACTTGGTCTCAAATTACACAATCTTTACTGGCTGATTGGTCACAAATCATCACTTTCGATGAAAAATAAAGTACTTGTCTACAAAGCAATTTTGAAGCCAATATGGACTTACGGGATCCAACTTTGGGGTACTGCATCAAACTCCAATATCGAAATCTTGGAGAGGTTCCAGTCGAAGGTTCTTCGAATAATCACAAATGCCCCATGGTATGTTGCAAATATTATTATTAGACGCGATCTAGAAATTTCAACAGTAAAAGAAGAAATTACCAACTTTGCACAGAAATACGAAGACAGACTGGCACAACATCCAAATGTACTAGCCAGAAACCTGATGAGCCAACCAGTCAGACGGAGACTTAGACGAAATACACCTAGTGATTTACCATCGCGATTTTAGTTATATGTGCCGTAATTCCCAGAGACAAACAATTTTATATCTATGTAAAATATTTGTAAAGAAAATGATTATTGAATCATTTTCTCCAAGTCACCTACACTAGTGGTCACAACATTTACTTATTGTAACTTGTTTTACAGATTGTAAATAAATTAGGACGTTAAATAAAAAAAAAAAAAAAAAAAAAAAAAAACGAGCCTGTACCGCCATTAAGAAGAACAAAAAAATACACTTTTTTCAAATAACCTTTTTTATCCGATGCCTAGATTTTGTGTCATTTTGGAACTACTAATGAAATAAAAAATTTTAGTAGTTCCAAAATGGCACAAAATGTAGGCATCGGATAAAAAAGTTTATTTGAAGAAAGTGTATTTTTTGTTCTTCTTAATGGCGGTACAGGCTCGTTTTTTTAATATTGTATTTAATTACAGAGTAATTTCCACATATTAATATATTTTTCAAATTGGGCTCTGTACCGCCATTCTTTATTATATTACGAATACGTGTGCCAAATATCTCGAAAAAATATTCAAAATTACAGCCGCAATCTTGGAACGCGTTTTCGCTACCTGTTGATCGCTACTGTTTCCTCTTAAGGCCCCATCTTTTGACCATTTTTTATTTACATTTCATAATATCATCCTAATTCATAATTTCATGATATCATCATTTTAAAAATAGTTAGTTTAATAGTAAAAGTTTAATACCAAAGTTTGTGTCGTTTATTTGTTAACAATTCCATCTATTTGTATATTGTAAATAAATACAGATTTGAAGTGTTGCAGTCCATACATAATGAAGCTTCAAATTTTTTAAGATACTCAACTGAAGTTTTTTAATTCTAAACGCGGCCTACTGCGAATTCAAAAACACGATAAATTACCGATATTTTGCTTTGAGTTAGAGATATCGGAAAAAGTTATTTGAGCAAGTTGTTCCAAATATTATTATAACCCCACATACCAAATTTCATAACAAAATTCGCACTTTTAGATTTTTCATTATTTTTAGTCAGGACCCTAAAATTCGTTGTCCCGAGACGCACCCAACCACCCAACGGAGCTGAGAAGCTACACTGCCTCCCTTGGTATATCTCCGGGCAGCGTGTGATGGCGCCGTAGATGCCACTGTTAGGAGACCGGGTCTCCTTAAACGCCTGCTGCGCTGCACGGAGCATTAGCAACGGAGAAAGCTGGGCTTCTCGGCTCCGTTCGTGCATCTCGGGATAACCCAGGGTCCTGCCTACAATAATATGTAATAAAACTGAGACGCGATCATGCGTTCTAATGCTAATGCTCCGTACGTATGGATAATTAGTGATAATATGGAATTTACACGTTGTATAATAGTGAGAGTAATTGTTGTTTTCGCGATTCATGATAAACAAAACAGTATAGAGTGTGTAAAAAATTTATGGGGAGGCTGAGCCTCCCTTGCCTCCTCTGACGAGCCGCCACTGGTGTATAGTATTTTTACTACAAAAACGTTATTACGTAGGTCAAAATTTTTGACGTAAGAGAACTGTCAAAACATTAGAATGTGACTTTTCATTATTGCTATGTTTATTATAAACACGGCAATAATGAAAAGTCACATTCTAATGTTTTGACAGTTCTCTTACGTCAAAAATTTTGACCTACGTAATAACGTTTTTGTAGTAAAAATACTATACATGACTTTCACCAACGGCCGGAAACCAGAGTGGGGGCCGAGGGTAGTTATAAGGGGTCAAAGTCGCGGTTTTTATTATTTTTTTTATGAAGCTCATGATCGAGATAGTGCACCAAAATTTGGGAATAAGTAGGTCATGACGTCATCATCATCATCATCATTGGCTCGACAGCCCTTTCTGGGTCTTGGCCTGTTCCAGGATTCTTCTCCACTCTGATCTGTTTCGTGCTTTTTTTTCCAGTTTTTTATTTTTAAGGTTTTTATATCATTTTCAGGTCATGACGTACCTAAGTAAAATCACTAGGGGCACAACACTGCGTGGCCGACAATGGGGTGGGGGTAGGGGTTAAAATAAAAAATATAAGGGGCTTTTTGCGACGTTCGTGATTGAGATAGTGCACCAAAATTTGGGTATAAGTAGACCATGACATAAGTAAGTAAAATCCTCCGAAACCAGAGTGGGGTGGAAGGTAGTTATAAGGGGTCAAAGTCCCGTTTTTTATTATTTTTTTTTTGTGACGCTCATGATCGAGATAGTGCACCAAAATTTGGGAATAAGTAGGTCATGACGTAAGTAAGTAAAATCTCCAGGAGTGGAACGCTGCGTGGCCGACAAAGGGGTGGGGCAGGGGTGAACATAAAAAAATGTAAGGGGTTTTTTGCGACGTTGGTGATTGAGATAGTGCACCAAAATTTGAGAATAACTAGACCATGACATAACTAAGTAATATCCCTAGAGGTGGAAACCAGAGTGGCGGACGAGGGTAGTTATAAGGGGTAATATTCGCGGTTCTTATTATTTTTTTTTGCGGTGCTCATGATGGAGATAGTGCACCAAAATTTGGGAGTAAGTAGGTCATGACGTAACTAAGTAAAATCTCTTGGAGCGGAACGCTGCTTGGGGTAAAAAGGGGTGGTAGGCAGGGGTGAGTATAAAAATTTATGCGGGTTTTTTTGCCGTTCGTGATCGAGATAGTGTACCAAAATTTGGGAATAAGTAGATCATGACATTACTAAGTAAAATCTTCAGGGGCGGAACGCTGCGTGGGGGACAAATGTTGTGCCAGGTCACAAAAAAATAATACACACTGCGACTTTGACCCCTTAAAACTACCCTCATCCCCAACTCTGGTTTCCGTTTCTGGGGATTTTACTTAGCTAAGTCATGGTCTAATTATTCCCAAATTCTGGTGCACTATCTCAATCTAGAACGTAGCAAAAAAACCCTTATATTTTTTATATTCACACCTACCCCACCCCTTTATCGGCCACGCAGCGTTACACTCCTGGAGATTATACCTAGTTACCTCATGACCTACTTATTCCCAAATTTTGGTGCACTATCTCGATCATGAGCGTCACAAAAAAAATAATAAAAACGGCGACTTTGACCTCTTATAACTACCCTCGTCCCCCACTCTGGTTTCCGGCTCTAGGGATTTTACTTAGTAATGTCATGGTCTACTTATTCCCAAATTTTGGTCCACTATCTCAATCACGAACGTCCCAAAAAACCCTTTATATTTTTTTATATTCACCCGCACCCCTTTGTCGGCCACGCAGCGTTCCGCCCCTAGAGATTTTACTTAGTTACGTCATGACCTACTTATTCATAAATTTTGGTGCACTATCTCGATCATGAGCGTCACAAAAAAAAATAATATAAACCGCGACTTGGCCCCTTATAACTACCCTCGGCCCCCACTCTGGTTTCAGCCTGTTGGTGAAAGTCATGTACACAACTAATTCAACATATCCCCGTATAGCTTTTCCATATTACTTATCACGCACAAAATCCGCTTCTATCTCTTAGACTATTATACTTTAATATAGGTATTACATGTGCATAATATTTAATTTAAAGCATTTCTTATGCATAAAAATCCCATATTTAGTCATAACTATTAATATGGATATGTTCCGTTATACAGTTCTTCCCTCATTTCTCGCCATCGAAATAAAAAGAAATTTTTTGACAATCGCCAACTGGCATCAGTTTAAAAAATCAAATAATTACCTATTAGAGTTGAGGATTAAATGAAAGTGAATTTAGTCTGTGTTGGTATTTGCGTTGAAAATCGATTTTTACTTCGTTTATAGTTCGCTAAATACACGAGGCCTAGTCGATTTCTACGTGAAGTGGTACGGTCCATTGTTACTTTCAAGGAGCGCCAGTTTTTTGTCTCTCATATTTTTGCATATACACACATCAAAATGGTCTAGGGGACAAATATTCAAAGAATACTTTAATGGTAATTTGACAATTTATTTAAAAAAAATATTGAAATTCAACAAATTTTAGACGCTGTTTAACGATACTTAAATTTTGAATAATACAACAACCGGTCGTTGTATACAGAGGGTTAATAGTTATTTATGATATAAGTGTTAAAAGTACACGTTTAAGGCACGCATGTGAAAGTTTACAGAATGAGCGAAGCGAGTTCTGCAATTCACATGAGTGCCTTAAAAATGTACTTTTTAACACGCATATCATACAATATTTTTTCTACAAACGTAATTACAGGACAATATCTACAAAAACTTTTACTTGAACTTGACTGACATTCCATTTTTATATTTTTCTGACATTACATCAAAATTGTCTATACGGTCAATACGAACTGCAGTGCCATAAAAATTTTAAAGCACTATTGCCTTAAAGTAGCATTTTTAACGCTCGTATGGAGTGCTAAAAATTGCATTTTTAACACGGTTGTAGAAAAAAAATTTAAAAAATAATTAAACAAATTTTCTCAACTAAAATTTAAAAATAAAATCATAGTCATAGTCATTCTTATCAAATTGTCAATACCGCCTTGCTCAATTTGTTGACATTGCTCATGCATACAGTTTAGTCCCTCTGCCCTTTTTTTTGAACACTAATCCTTTATACTGGTTACCCTTTATATACACTAATCCTGTTTACGCATCTTTTTAGCGTATCCCAAACGTGTTCGATGGGATTAAGTCAGGGGATTGAGCAGGCGAGGTCAATACCTAAATATTGGTCTGCTCTAGAAAATTCTCATGATTCTTGCAAAATGCGGACCATTGTAGTGCACCAGCACAAGTTTTTTCAACACATGAACGAACGAATTGTGCAACACATGAACGAACAATAGGTGTAAAAATATGATCTCAATATTCATTTGCTGTTTAAAATCCTTTAATATGAACGAGATCAGTTCGAAAACCTGAAACTCCAGGCCAAACCATCAAAGTTCCTTCTTGATATCTGTCAACTTCTTCAACCGTTTTTTTGAGCGAGATACGTTGCCAGGTGTTCGCCACACCCTCGATTTTCGCGAATCGCGTCGTAAACCAAACCTGGATTCACCGGTGAAAAGAATGTTTGCCCATTCTCTTTCTTGCCTTTGATGTTCTTCGGTCCATTCTAATCTTCTTGTGCAATTACCACGGGATAATACTAGAACTCTAATGGGACGTCTAGCTTAAATATTACACTCATGCAACCTATTCCTGACAGTTTTGAGCAGATACATTATTGCCATGAATGTTTTGAAGCTCACTTCTTAGCTGGCTAACAGTAATGTTGCGGTTCCTTAATGCCTGAAGGCGAACAAACTTGCCATGTACCGGTTGTGTTGCTCTTGTTGGACCAGTATGTCTTTCCTCTACATCACCTTTCTATAAAATGCTGCCATAACTGACCTACAGTACTTTTGGTAGAATGCACAGCTTCTGCCACGTCGCAGCTCGTAACAGTGTTTCACAATCAAGATGATTTATTTGAATTATTAACTTAAGTCGACTTTACATTAAATGATTTATCACGTGATTTATCATATGATTTTGCCCATGACGCGCATGACAATGCTTAAGATAAAACACAATCCTTATGACAAAATCATATGACAAATCACACAGTGTAAACATGTAAATTTCACTCCATGACCAAATCATATTATGACAAATCACATGATAAATCATGTAATGTAAAGTCGACTGTAGTTAAAACCACAGTAAAAAAAATTCTAACTACACGTGCAGCAAAATTGTACTGAATAATATATTTTTAAGTTGAACAGATACACTTAAAAAAATTTATTTTGTTTTAAGATCAACAAAAACACAAACCGATATAGTAAATTGTGATATGTCCAACCAAGATATATTATGAGAAGGGCACTTGAAGGATGGGAAAGGGGGTCTGAATGAATTGTCATAAATGAACAACCTACGTTTCGCAGATGACACAGCCCTTTGATCAAATAGTCAAGCAGCGCTGATTTAACTTATACGACTGGTCAAAAACGAAAGTCAAATATTTGGTCTGCAATTAAATATATTAAAGTCAAAGATCACAATAGTAGATAGACTACATAACAATCATCCACACATAACCACAATATACCTGTTTGAGGTTGTGAGCTCGTACTTATACCTGGGATCATTGATCACAAAAACAGGGTCATTACTGGAAGAGATTAAACGTATATGTAATTTGCACAAGTTGCCACAGCAAAAATTACCAAAATATGGAAGGACTGTAAAATTTCAAGAGCATTAACGATAAGGTTGATCAACTGCTTAATATTCCCAATACTGACCTACATAAGTGAATCTTGTAACCTGAGACAATCGAAAAGAAGAAAGATAGACGCCACCAAAATCTTCTGTTGGAGACGAATGTTACGAATTCCTTGGACCGACCCTACCACAAATAATTCAATTTTAAAAGAGCTGAAAGTTGGCCACCTCACCAGTAAAGTGCATCTCGAACAATTAAAATACTTTGGACATGATATGAGAGCAAACACAGAAAACATTGAAAGACTCATTATACAAGGAAAGGTGGAAGGCCAAAGATCTCGAGGAAGATCCCCAATAAGATGGATCCATCAAATTACATGAATATGCAAAAGACCTATGCATGAGTTAAAAAAATGACCAGAGACAGAGATCTTTGGAGACGGACAATACACGGTATCACGTCGACCACTACACTCCCTCCGGGTGGTAAGGATTGAAGGGAGAGATGTCTAATCAATAATAAACAAATTTTATTTTAACAGGTAAAAGGGGGAGAAGTGTACTTTTGAAGTGTGTAAAATTAATAATTCTTAGCTGGGCGCTTTCGGCTTATAAAGCCATCTTCGGAGCTATGCTACAATAAAAGATCTTTAATGAATAATTGATCTTAGAATTCAAAGTTTAACTTACGTCAAAAAGGTCAAAATACCACTATGAAGAGAGATGGGTTCCATTTATGATATGAAATACTTCTGTTTCTTATGTAGTTTTTTATTGGTTGGAAAAAACCTTGTCTGTCTGTTTAAAAAATTGTTCAATTTGCTGCTGGTTGTTTTTGTATCCAGAAAAGTTAAACATCAAGAACGAGCACAAAGGACTTTCACACGCAAATTACATTATATATAAAACGAATATTTGATCATGGTAAGGTCAAAAAGACCTTACCATTTGAATACTGCGGTGTCAGATAGCAGAATGGTCGCCTCGCATGGAGGATTTTTAATGACAGTCGATGTAGACAGGGTGTGCTCGTTAAGGTGTCTTCACATTTTCTCATATAAAGTGACAGTTGACATATGACATTTTTTAGCAATTGGATTGAACAACTTTTCAACAAAGTCTGTAGTTACATAAATCTGGTTTTTAAAAAATAATGAAATACATATTGAAAAGAGACTTAAGGTCTAGGATAAACCAATTGACAAGTTATCCTCCACAAATCAAACTCGAATCGGTTTTGAAAATTAATACATGATGTAAAGAAACTTGATGGTGAAGTTTTTTAGGAAGATGGGAAATAAATTAACAATGAATTTTGTGAAATGTGATTTTTAAAGAATAAGCTGCCAAATGATTTATTACAAATATTGTTTTAAATGATGTTTTAGTAAAGAATTAAAAAATTTAAAAAAATATTTTTTGATTGCATGAGGTCAAACTTCTTCCTCCAGAGTCTCCCACAAGAGTCTGAACAAAGGTTTATAGTTGTAATTAAGATTGATTTGCGTATTCAAGCAAAAATCAGGATTAAGTTTCATTTCTTTAGTTATCTCTAGATCTTCTAAAAGGTTCATTTGTCTATAGTTTTTGATTGGGATGTTATGTAAAATTGTACTGTTTTCGGAAGGAGAGAAGGAATGGTTGCTAAATTTAACATGATAACCAAAATTTGATTTTTCTGGATTGCTGAGATGTTCTTTGATCCTCTGAGATAGGGTCCTCATGGTCCTGCCCACATAAGCCATGTTACAATCCCCACAAGACAGTTTGTAAATACCACTTTTATTTAGTTTGTCGACTTTATCTTTGGTGTGGCTGAAGATGGATTTGATGTTATTTTTCGTTTTGAAAGATATGTTAAGGTTACTGACTTTATTACAAAGTAATCTTGATACTTTTTCTGAAATTGGCCCTAAGTAGGATAAGGATCTATAAATAGCTGTAGTGTTGGGTTCGTTCTCTGTGTTAAACGCTTGGTTTAGTCTCTTTTTGAGTATTGATCTTCTAATGACCTTATCTACAGTAGAAGAGGGGAAACCATTGTTGTTTGCTATTTGTTTAATAATTGAAATTTCGTTGTTGTAATTGTCTTGGGACATGGGGATGTTAAGAAGTCTGTGGACATAACATTGAATAGCTGCCATCTTATGTTGAAAAGGATGGTTAGATGATATGGGTATAATATGGTCTGTTTGAGTAGGTTTTCTAAATACTGAGTATTCTAAAGTAGTAGACGATGAAGAAGTGGAAGATGTATCCTTTTTGATGGTTAGGTCTAGAAAATTGATCATGTTGTTGGTTTCTAACTCTAGTGTGAACTTAATTGCTGGATGTAGGTTATTAATTATTGAAAGAATGTTGTTAGGTTCTGAAGGAGGACCTTCTATAAATGCTAAAATATCATCAACATATCTGTACCATAGGATTATTTGTGGATGTGAATGGACAAAATTATTTTCAAGAGAATCTAGGAAAAGATCTGCAAGTAGTGGGGATAAAGGATTTCCCATTGCTAGACCTTCTGGTTGTCTGTAAATTTTGTTGTTGAAGATGAAGAAATCTTGAGAAAGGCAAAATTGAAGTAGTGAGGTGATTTGAGTACATTTGTTGGGGTCTATGTTCTTTGAAATTAAAAGATTGTTGACAATTGGAATGGTTTCAAGTCTAGGAACATTAGTGAAAAGATTGGTTACGTCAAAAGAGACCATAGTAAAATTGTTTGGGAGGTTAGTTGAAGAAAGTTTGGATATTAAATCAAGAGTGTTTTTGATAGTATATTTTGGAGTATAATTAAGAAGATCCTGGAGAAGTGTGTTGATAAATTTGGCTAATGGAGCTAGTGGTGTATTGACGAAACTGACTACAGGTCTTATTGGAACATTGACCTTATGGATTTTGGGAAGACCGTAGAGTCGTGGCATTGAAGGATTGCTAGAAATCAAAGTTTTTGGATTTATTTTAGATTCTTGAAATAAATTTGTAGCATTTGAGATGTTAGTTTTAAGTTCATTTATCATTTTGTTCATTGGGTTTTTGTTGAGTTGGATGAATGCATTGTCAGATAGAAAAGACTCTACTTTGTTGATATAATCTATATTGTACATGATCAAAAGACAATTGCCTTTATCTGCTTTTGTTATTATAAGTTTGTGGATTTTTATTTTATTAGAAATAGACTTGACCAGTTTGAGTTGAGACTGAAAAGTTGACATAACCTTATTGTTTGAAGAGTATTTTTGATATGATTGAGTTAGTGTAAGAAGACAAGACATTTTTAAGTTTGTTTTTACAGAGCTTGTGATATTTAAACTGTCTATTATACTGTCAATCTCTACACAAAGCAATTCAATGTTATTTAGATCAGGTTTGGCTGTAATGCAGAACTTGAGACCCCGTCTCAGAAAATCAAGTTCGGATTGTGTGAACTTACAATTAGACAAATTTTTGACTCTTTCATGAAAAGTATGATAAGTTTGTTGACTCACCTGCTTCCTGCTGTTGTTATTAATAAAAGTTTGATGTTGATTATTGTTACCTGAACGTTCTGATTTTAGTTTATTTAGTTTTTTGTTGAGTCTTTCATATTTAAGGTGTTTACTCAAAGTTAAATCATCTTGATGTTCTTGACGAGCTTGTTGGAAGGCTGAAAAAGAAGAAGTGACCCCTGCAATCTGGTCATACAATATCTTAAGTTCAATATTAATGTTATTAATTTTTGCATAATGTAGACAGATTTCTTTCCGTAGTAGCTTTCTTTCTAAGTTGGTCTTTAAATTAGCTGGTATATTTTTTGAAGTTTTACATTTGGCAAAAGTTGGTGTTAGATGAAGTTTAATGCATTGCTGGATAAACCAGATATCAATATATAGAAGCTCTCTCCTCGTAGACAGTCTGAGGTATTTTGGGATGTCCACTACCATACTGTAGATTTACAAATGTAAAGACTGAAAAAGTTTTGTACACACTTATGACAACAGGTAAAAGGGGGAGAAGTGTACTTTTGAAGTGTGTAAAATTAATAATTCTTAGCTGAGCGCTTTCGGCTTATAAAGCCATCTTCGGAGCTATGCTACAATAAAAGATCTCTAATGAATAATTGATCTTAGAATTCAAAGTTTAACTTACGTCAAAAAGGTCAAAATACCACTATGAAGAGAGATGGGTTCCATTTATGATATGAAATACTTCTGTTTCTTATGTAGTTTTTTATTGGTTGGAAAAAACCTTGTCTGTCTGTTTAAAAAATTGTTCAATTTGCTGCTGGTTGTTTTTGTATCCAGAAAAGTTAAACATCAAGAACGAGCACAAAGGACTTTCACACGAAAATTACATTATATATAAAACGAATATTTGATCATGGTAAGGTCAAAAAGACCTTACCATTTGAATACTGCGGTGTCAGATAGCAGAATGGTCGCCTCGCATGGAGGATTTTTAATGACAGTCGATGTAGACAGGGTGTGCTCGTTAAGGTGTCTTCACATTTTCTCATATAAAGTGACAGTTGACATATGACATTTTTTAGCAATTGGATTGAACAACTTTTCAACAAAGTCTGTAGTTACATAAATCTGGTTTTTAAAAAATAATGAAATACATATTGAAAAGAGACTTAAGGTCTAGGATAAACCAATTGACAAGTTATCCTCCACAAATCAAACTCGAATCGGTTTTGAAAATTAATACATGATGTAAAGAAACTTGATGGTGAAGTTTTTTAGGAAGATGGGAAATAAATTAACAATGAATTTTTCAACAAAATTTACAGACCACCAGAAGGTCTAGCAATGGGAAATCCTTTATCCCCACTACTTGCAGATCTTTTCCTAGATTCTCTTGAAAATAATTTTGTCCATTCACATCCACAAATAATCCTATGGTACAGATATGTTGATGATATTTTAGCATTTATAGAAGGTCCTCCTTCAGAACCTAACAACATTCTTCCAATAATTAATAACCTACATCCAGCAATTAAGTTCACACTAGAGTTAGAAACCAACAACATGATCAATTTTCTAGACCTAACCATCAAAAAGAATACATCTTCCACTTCTTCATCGTCTACTACTTTAGAATACTCAGTATTTAGAAAACCTACTCAAACAGACCATATTATACCCATATCATCTAACCATCCTTTTCAACATAAGATGGCAGCTATTCAATGTTATGTCCACAGACTTCTTAACATCCCCATGTCCCAAGACAATTACAACAACGAAATTTCAATTATTAAACAAATAGCAAACAACAATGGTTTCCCCTCTTCTACTGTAGATAAGGTCATTAGAAGATCAATACTCAAAAAGAGACTAAACCAAGCGTTTAACACAGAGAACGAACCCAACACTACAGCTATTTATAGATCCTTATCCTACTTAGGGCCAATTTCAGAAAAAGTATCAAGATTACTTTGTAATAAAGTCAGTAACCTTAACATATCTTTCAAAACGAAAAATAACATCAAATCCATCTTCAGCCACACCAAAGATAAAGTCGACAAACTAAATAAAAGTGGTATTTACAAACTGTCTTGTGGGGATTGTAATTTATTTCCCATCTTCCTAAAAAACTTCACCATCAAGTTTCTTTATATCATGTATTAATTTTCAAAACCGATTCGAGTTTGATTTGTGGAGGATAACTTGTCAATTGGTTTATCCTAGACCTTAAGTCTCTTTTCAATATGTATTTCATTATTTTTTAAAAACCAGATTTATGTAACTACAGACTTTGTTGAAAAGTTGTTCAATCCAATTGCTAAAAAATGTCATATGTCAACTGTCACTTTATATGAGAAAATGTGAAGACACCTTAACGAGCACACCCTGTCTACATCGACTGTCATTAAAAATCCTCCATGCGAGGCGACCATTCTGCTATCTGACACCGCAGTATTCAAATGGTAAGGTCTTTTTGACCTTACCATGATCAAATATTCGTTTTATATATAATGTAATTTTCGTGTGAAAGTCCTTTGTGCTCGTTCTTGATGTTTAACTTTTCTGGATACAAAAACAACCAGCAGCAAATTGAACAATTTTTTAAACAGACAGACAAGGTTTTTTCCAACCAATAAAAAACTACATAAGAAACAGAAGTATTTCATATCATAAATGGAACCCATCTCTCTTCATAGTGGTATTTTGACCTTTTTGACGTAAGTTAAACTTTGAATTCTAAGATCAATTATTCATTAGAGATCTTTTATTGTAGCATAGCTCCGAAGATGGCTTTATAAGCCGAAAGCGCTCAGCTAAGAATTATTAATTTTACACACTTCAAAAGTACACTTCTCCCCCTTTTACCTGTTGTCATAAGTGTGTACAAAACTTTTTCAGTCTTTACATTTGTAAATCTACAGTATGGTAGTGGACATCCCAAAATACCTCAGACTGTCTACGAGGAGAGAGCTTCTATATATTGATATCTGGTTTATCCAGCAATGCATTAAACTTCATCTAACACCAACTTTTGCCAAATGTAAAACTTCAAAAAATATACCAGCTAATTTAAAGACCAACTTAGAAAGAAAGCTACTACGGAAAGAAATCTGTCTACATTATGCAAAAATTAATAACATTAATATTGAACTTAAGATATTGTATGACCAGATTGTAGGGGTCACTTCTTCTTTTTCAGCCTTCCAACAAGCTCGTCAAGAACATCAAGATGATTTAACTTTGAGTAAACACCTTAAATATGAAAGACTCATCAAAAAACTAAATAAACTAAAATCAGAACGTTCAGGTAACAATAATCAACATCAAACTTTTATTAATAACAACAGCAGGAAGCAGGTGAGTCAACAAACTTATCATACTTTTCATGAAAGAGTCAAAAATTTGTCTAATTGTAAGTTCACACAATCCGAACTTGATTTTCTGAGACGGGGTCTCAAGTTCTGCATTACAGCCAAACCTGATCTAAATAACATTGAATTGCTTTGTGTAGAGATTGACAGTATAATAGACAGTTTAAATATCACAAGCTCTGTAAAAACAAACTTAAAAATGTCTTGTCTTCTTACACTAACTCAATCATATCAAAAATACTCTTCAAACAATAAGGTTATGTCAACTTTTCAGTCTCAACTCAAACTGGTCAAGTCTATTTCTAATAAAATAAAAATCCACAAACTTATAATAACAAAAGCAGATAAAGGCAATTGTCTTTTGATCATGTACAATATAGATTATATCAACAAAGTAGAGTCTTTTCTATCTGACAATGCATTCATCCAACTCAACAAAAACCCAATGAACAAAATGATAAATGAACTTAAAACTAACATCTCAAATGCTACAAATTTATTTCAAGAATCTAAAATAAATCCAAAAACTTTGATTTCTAGCAATCCTTCAATGCCACGACTCTACGGTCTTCCCAAAATCCATAAGGTCAATGTTCCAATAAGACCTGTAGTCAGTTTCGTCAATACACCACTAGCTCCATTAGCCAAATTTATCAACACACTTCTCCAGGATCTTCTTAATTATACTCCAAAATATACTATCAAAAACACTCTTGATTTAATATCCAAACTTTCTTCAACTAACCTCCCAAACAATTTTACTATGGTCTCTTTTGACGTAACCAATCTTTTCACTAATGTTCCTAGACTTGAAACCATTCCAATTGTCAACAATCTTTTAATTTCAAAGAACATAGACCCCAACAAATGTACTCAAATCACCTCACTACTTCAATTTTGCCTTTCTCAAGATTTCTTCATCTTCAACAACAAAATTTACAGACAACCAGAAGGTCTAGCAATGGGAAATCCTTTATCCCCACTACTTGCAGATCTTTTCCTAGATTCTCTTGAAAATAATTTTGTCCATTCACATCCACAAATAATCCTATGGTACAGATATGTTGATGATATTTTAGCATTTATAGAAGGTTCTCCTTCAGAACCTAACAACATTCTTTCAATAATTAATAACCTACATCCAGCAATTAAGTTCACACTAGAGTTAGAAACCAACAACATGATCAATTTTCTAGACCTAACCATCAAAAAGAATACATCTTCCACTTCTTCATCGTCTACTACTTTAGAATACTCAGTATTTAGAAAACCTACTCAAACAGACCATATTATACCCATATCATCTAACCATCCTTTTCAACATAAGATGGCAGCTATTCAATGTTATGTCCACAGACTTCTTAACATCCCCATGTCCCAAGACAATTACAACAACGAAATTTCAATTATTAAACAAATAGCAAACAACAATGGTTTCCCCTCTTCTACTGTAGATAAGGTCATTAGAAGATCAATACTCAAAAAGAGACTAAACCAAGCGTTTAACACAGAGAACGAACCCAACACTACAGCTATTTATAGATCCTTATCCTACTTAGGGCCAATTTCAGAAAAAGTATCAAGATTACTTTGTAATAAAGTCAGTAACCTTAACATATCTTTCAAAACGAAAAATAACATCAAATCCATCTTCAGCCACACCAAAGATAAAGTCGACAAACTAAATAAAAGTGGTATTTACAAACTGTCTTGTGGGGATTGTAACATGACTTATGTGGGCAGGACCATGAGGACCCTATCTCAGAGGATCAAAGAACATCTCAGCAATCCAGAAAAATCAAATTTTGGTTATCATGTTAAATTTAGCAACCATTCCTTCTCTCCTTCCGAAAACAGTACAATTTTACATAACATCCCAATCAAAAACTATAGACAAATGAACCTTTTAGAAGATCTAGAGATAACTAAAGAAATGAAACTTAATCCTGATTTTTGCTTGAATACACAAATCAATCTTAATTACAACTACAAACCTTTGTTCAGACTCTTGTTGGAGACTCTGGAGGAAGAAGTTTGACCTCATGCAATCAAAAAATAATTTTTTAAATTTTTTAATTCTTTACTAAAACATCATTTAAAACAATATTTGTAATAAATCATTTGGCAGCTTATTCTTTAAAAATCACATTTCACAAAATTCATTGTTAATTTATTTCCCATCTTCCTAAAAAACTTCACCATCAAGTTTCTTTACATCATGTATTAATTTTCAAAACCGATTCGAGTTTGATTTGTGGAGGATAACTTGTCAATTGGTTTATCCTAGACCTTAAGTCTCTTTTCAATATGTATTTCATTATTTTTTAAAAACCAGATTTATGTAACTACAGACTTTGTTGAAAAGTTGTTCAATCCAATTGCTAAAAAATGTCATATGTCAACTGTCACTTTATATGAGAAAATGTGAAGACACCTTAACGAGCACACCCTGTCTACATCGACTGTCATTAAAAATCCTCCATGCGAGGCGACCATTCTGCTATCTGACACCGCAGTATTCAAATGGTAAGGTCTTTTTGACCTTACCATGATCAAATATTCGTTTTATATATAATGTAATTTTCGTGTGAAAGTCCTTTGTGCTCGTTCTTGATGTTTAACTTTTCTGGATACAAAAACAACCAGCAGCAAATTGAACAATTTTTTAAACAGACAGACAAGGTTTTTTCCAACCAATAAAAAACTACATAAGAAACAGAAGTATTTCATATCATAAATGGAACCCATCTCTCTTCATAGTGGTATTTTGACCTTTTTGACGTAAGTTAAACTTTGAATTCTAAGATCAATTATTCATTAGAGATCTTTTATTGTAGCATAGCTCCGAAGATGGCTTTATAAGCCGAAAGCGCTCAGCTAAGAATTATTAATTTTACACACTTCAAAAGTACACTTCTCCCCCTTTTACCTGTTGTCATAAGTGTGTACAAAACTTTTTCAGTCTTTACAAATTTTATTTTAAGAGGAAAATATTGCTTCTTGAAAGTAAACGACTTTCATGTCTTGTCATCTAGACCATTTTGATCTGTGTATTTTCAGCTGTGAAAATATTTTAAGTCAAACTACATAATCCGAAAATTATAAATTTTTGTTTTAATTTGAAATTATTAGGTACATACAGTGTAAAATTACTCCAATTATTAAAACAATATAATATGTTAAGGCTCGTTTAGAAAGTTATTGAAAATATCGAACATGTTCATTGTATACAACATCCTAGTATCTTTTTTATTATCGAACAAGCAAATGGATTAAAAAAATGTTAAGAAAGCCTAAGGCTACAATTGAGTTTTAGTTTCAATATTTTATAAATTCTAGAATATTCCCCAGAGTGTTCCTAACTTAGAGAAAAAACACAGTATGATTGTGACACCCGGTATACAATGACATTTTACTTGTCCAGCAACAATATTATTACAACGATATTATTAAGGAATAAGGCAATAGCACATTTAAAAAATACCTCAAATTTGACAACAGTTTTAGAAAATCCGAGACATCAAAAATGTTGCAAGTTTAAGACGGTGCGTTAATTTCTTTGAGAAGTGTACTAAGCGAGTTATATCTATTTTATTGTTTAACCTTTAACTACCCGCGCATCAAGTTATAACATAACTACACGCGTGGCGTACTTTATACGGCACAAGAAAATACACTTAAAAACAGCGAATTTGGTAATTTTTTTTTGAAAAATACACTCAGTTGTTTGTTATAAACCTTATTCGGCATCAGTGAACACTTGGAGTTCCTTCTCAGTAAGCCAATTGGGATTTATAACTGGAATCATGGAATAACTGAATTCCATGATAAATAAAATTACTAATAATTTTTTTTAATGTGAATTTTTACAGGAGAAAAAGTATTGTTTATAAAGAAAAATATGTTTTGTGCCATAATGACTAAAAACAATTGAAATATGTACGTATATTACTACTTATATTAATATAATCGTGGCGTGTATTGTCCACCACCGGAAACAACAGATAATAAACTGTAAATTATGACCTTCCCAGAACGCCGATTATAACGAAACTGAAACCAAATGGTAAAGCACATTCCAGTGATAGGTTAGAGAGATAAACAAGGTCAAAAATAAAATTTTTAAATATATTTGCAGTAGAATTCTTATATCTGGCGTACAAAATACGCCAGTGCGTGTAGTTAAAGGTTAAAGAACACTTTGTATTTTTGGGGACCTTGTATACTCGTTGTATTTCACATAAAATATAGGAAAGTGGAAATCTTTTAAGATAAAAACTCATACAACACTTTTTAAAGAGCTTGAAAAAACCTTAAAATTGAGATGTTAAAAGTCATTTCGATTAAAATAAAGCAAAATAGCATGCAAAGGAGTTAGGTTACTCTAATGTTTAAAAAAAAGAGCAGTTTGAGTAACTATAATTTTCTACGGCCGTGCTAAAACAGCCACTTTTTTGAGCTAAAACGCACGCATTTCGTTTCCGAAAGTTGCACTTTCCCGCACGGCTTACGGGAAAGTAGAATACCTTGTAATATGGCATTATAATATAATATAATACATGCAATAAACTATTATTTAGATATTATTTACTAATTTATTTCAAATTTATCTTATTGTGTTCATGTTTTAATGAAATTAACGCGATAATTCGTTGAAATAGAATTATTTGGGCGGAGGTAAACTCCTCACCAACCATTAAAAACATATAATCCGACAGGTATTTTCCTCACCAAATTTAAAGGTTCATATTAATCCGGCAGGTATTTTCCTCACCAACTCACTCAGGTAATAAAATAAAAAGGTAGATGTAATTTAAGAATATTTATTATGAAAGAATCCGAAATCCGAATATAAAGTCGTTAATTTCCTTACATTATAATAATAGTTTATAATATAATAGGCAAAACGTATACTAGAGGAGTCAATGGAGTTTTTGCTTATGGAAAAAATCAAATAAGCTAGAACTTTTTATAATTTGATTAAGAAATGTTAAATAAACAACATATCAAAAAGTAGTAGGTACTCCAAAAGTGGGTGCTTCACTTTTTATTAAACAAATGAACTGCGAAATTAATCGTTTTTTAAATGTCGACGAAAATTATAAATTTTAGAAAAAAACTGACTTAAAAATTCTACGCAAAGAACTAAATACAAAGATTTGTCTAATATTAAATCTACAGCTTCTATAATTTTTTTATTTAGAACGCTCAAGTAACCCTTCTCACAAACATTGGCGCACTTTATAGAAGCGTTCAACGCTGCGCGCGTTTGAATTAATTTATTATAAAAATCCACAAGGAAAAAGCTTTCCTGTAGGCTGTATACCATATAATACAAAAAACGAATAAAATCCTTTATAAAAGGTATATATTTAAAAATCCCTAAAAAGGGCTACATCACAGAACTAGTTTTCGATTGGTTGACCAATCATTTTAGATCAGCACTGATGATGTGTGCTTACAAAATACCTTTTATAAAGGATTCTCTTGGTTTTTTTAAATTTATTATAATTTCTTAACTAATTGATCAAACTAAATTTTACAAATTGGAAACGAAAGAAGAATATTAAAGCTATCTTAAGTTGAAATAAACAGAAAAAATATGGGCAAACGTACGGTGTGGGCGGAAAGTGAGACGTACATGAATTATAATCAAAAATGGTTTAAAAATGTGTAACTAATACAATTTTACCCGGCGGGTGTAATTTCCTCACCAAAATAATCTTATACCTGAGTTTGGAAGGGTATGTCATAATCCGACAGGTATGTTCCTCACCAAAACTGAAATGGTTGTTTCAGGTAGATTTTACTAAAAGGCATTCAAGGAAATTATTTATCTACTATAAAATTACAGTAGGTACCTAAAATAATTAATTAATTAATTTTATAGTATTTTATTTTTAGTCATAATTTGAATTTTGACAAAAATGGCATGTTTAATAGAAAGTAATCGCGGTATTTGAAAATTTTATTTTTTATAAGGTGAAAGTTTTAGAAAGTGAAGAAGTGTTTTGGAGGCAATAAAATAACTTTTAGTGCGAAATTGAATACTATTGGGGCAAATTTTACAATAACTAGAAGTAGCCTACAACATAATCATGAACCAGATCTGCAGAAGATAGATCGAAAAATTGTTTCTAACTCTTGTAAACGTAAAGCCGAAGAGAATATACTGAAAAACCGCCAAAAATCATTCGCCAAGAGCTTGCAGCTAATTTGTCTGAAACAATTAATACGGTTGATGTCTGTTACATAAGAAAAAATATATATAATTATCGACGAAAATGATGTCTAGTCGACTTCCTTCCAATATTGATGAGGTTCAAGAATTTGTGAAGAGCTGTGCTCAAAAAACAACCAAAGAGGAACATTTTCTCTTTATAAACTGTGTCAAAAGTAAGATAACTGTATTTAGTTGTGAATGTGAAACAAATATAAGATTTTTAGCAACATTGAATTTTATACAGAGAGGGGCAAAATTATGGAATATATTCATTTTCTCTAAAATGGACGATTTTGGACAAAAAACCCCGAACCACGTCGATTTTTATTTTTAAATCACAATTTTTTGGCATATCTATATTTCATATTAGTGACGTCATCAATCAATCAATCAATCAATAATTACGTTAGTGTTTATATTACTGAATAGAGAATATAACACCCTTTCAAATAAGCTACCACACGACCCCTATTCCCATTTAAAAAAATCATTGATTACGTGATCACGCACAGTTAGATGACGTTACTACTATGAAAATATAGGCCAAAAAATTGTAATTTAAAAATAAAAATCGACCTGTTTCGGGGTTTTTCTCCAAAATCGTCCGTTGTAGAGAAAATTAATTTATTCCATAATTTTGCCCCTCTCATATATAGAATAGAATAGAATAGAAATATGCTTTATTGTCATGAAAAATTTAACAATTTTATAGACAAAGCTTACAAGAATCATAAAAATAAGAACAATAACAAATAACAAATACAATTTACTAAAATGATATAAATCGTCTACATAAATAAAAATAATGAAGATAAACAAAAAAAACAGTAACAACCTATTGCAAAATTTAAAAAAAAAATTTGCAAATTGCATAATCTACCTTAAGAAATTTAATAAGTTAAGTTAAGCTGCTGCATATGACACTCAAATATAGATTAAGATTATACTTATAAATAAGAATACTGTACTTTCTTAGTTATTGGTTAAGAAACTCTGCTGTTGAATAATATGGTCTTTCAGATAAATAGGCTTTAGTCATTTTACGGAACTTGGAGAAAGATGTTGCAGATTTAAGTTGTAGAGGGAGATGGTTGTAAAGTTTTTTCGCAGAATATAATATAGATTTCTTTACTAACTCACTGGACGGGATCGGTAAATAGATGTCAAAGGTAGAATTTCTGGTGGAATAGTCATGTCTAGGTCTTGCTGGAAAGACATGTAGATGTTTACGAATTAAGCAAACAGTTTCTAAAATATATAAAGAAGGTAGTGTTAGAATCCTGTGATCTTTGAAGTAGCTTCTGCAATGTGTTGTTCTTCTGAGGCCAAACAGATATCTTATTGCTCTTTTTTGTAATTTAAAAATAACATCAGATTGGGCAGCCGTACCAGAACCCCAAAAAGGGAGACCATATCGAAGATGTGACTCGAACAAAGAAAAATATGTTATTTTGGAAGAGGCTAAATTCATTTCCTTTGAAACAGATCTTATTGCAAAGCAAGCTGAGGATAGTTCCTTGCTTAACACATCAATATGAAGGGACCATTTCAGATTGCTATCTAAAAAAATACCAAGAAACTTTACAGAATCAACGATACTGATCTGGCTGTTATGAAGAGGTAAGGGTTGAAGAGCTCCTTTATAGGACAATGCTACTGTTTTATCTACATTAAAAGAGAGTAAATTTGAATCGGACCAAGATTTTATTGTAAGTAGATCAGAAGTTATAGTAGCATGAAGAGTGGCGATATTTGAGTTGCTCCAAGTGATACTGGTATCATCAGCAAAAAGAAAAACTTTGCCATCGATTTTTAAGCTAGTGATGTCATTAATAAAGATAAGGAAAAGTAGAGGACCCAATACTGAACCTTGTGGTACCCCACATACAACATTTTTGAGACTAGAGTCTGTATCATTTGCTCTAACCAGTTGTTTCCTATTATCCAAGTGAGATTGAAACCAGTTCGAAGAAATACCTCGAATTCCGTAGAAATCTAGTTTTTTTATCAAAATGTCGTGATTCACACAATCAAAAGCTTTGGCATAATCACAAAAAACAGTGGCAGTGTGCAGATTATTGTTTAATGCTTGATAAACCTCATGTAGTACAGAAAACATGGCATCTGTGGTACATTTATTATTTAAAAAGCCGAACTGATTTTGTGATAAAATATTGTTATCAACGAGAAAGGACATAAGTCGGGCTTTTATGAGTCTCTCAATAATTTTGGAGAGTACCGGTAGTAATGCAATAGGTCTATAATTGCAGGAATTTGATTTTTCACCACCCTTATGAAGAGGAATAATGATGGCCGTCTTTAGGCACTCTGGAAATTTACCTTTCTCAAAAGAATCATTAATTAGAGAGATGAGGACTCCCAACACACTGTCTGGGAGATTTGAGAAAATTTTTATGGATAGTCCATCGGTACTACACGAAGATTTGCTTTTGATATTATTGATTGTCTGAATCAGTTCAGATTTATCAACCGGTCTTATAAAGAATGAATTCGAGACCTTTCCTGAATTAGGGAGATAGAAAATGGGATCTTGTTGTGACACAATAGTTGATGTTATATTTTTACTCACATTAACAAAGTATTCATTTAGATTTTCTGGGTCTGGAAGGGAAAATGTTTGAGCTGTGTGAGTTTTATTACGAAGATCGTTTATTATGGACCAAGTTTCTTTTGCAACACTTTTAGAGCTTCTCAGACGATTTTGATAGTACAATTTTTTAGCTGATTTTATAAGTTTTAAATAGATCGCCCTGTACTTGGTGATATATTCAGTAACAGAGACGTTGGTAGTAAATTTCTTGATATACAGTAGTGAACGCATATTTTTGGCTGATATGCGGACACCTTTGGTAGTCCAGGGTTTGTGATGTTTTGGCTTAATTGTGATTAAAGGAAATGCTTTATTGAAGATACAGACAAGCTTATTCAAAAAGTCACTGAAATTATTATCGAAGTTCATAGAAGGAAAGGGCCACTCAGAGGTTAAGCATAAATTTTGGAATTTACGAAAATTCCGAGCGGAAAAAATCCTGCCTAAACGTCGAGTTTTCGAAGAGTGCTTGCTAAAGATGTTAAACTTCGTATAAACCGCTTCATGATCAGATAGTCCCGCATTAACAGTTGTAGAGCAGACATCACGGGGTGAGAAATCTGAGACAATATAATCAATTATGGTAGATGAAGTTTTTGTAATCCTTGTAGGAGAATCAATGTGCATTGTTAGACTATACGATTCAAATATGTTGACCAGGGATATTTGTGTAGCACAAGCAGCAGCATAATTAATGTTAAAGTCCCCGCATAAAATTTTTCTGCTTTTATGGGGCAGGTCATCTAACAAATTAAGCAGGTTCTGAAAAAATAGTTCCACGGAAGAGTCAGGTGATCTATAAATGCAAATAATATAAAGATTAAAGTTCTTACTGTAAACTAAGGAAAACTCAAAGAATGCTTCGCTTAATAGAAAATCATATTTTGTTACCAGAGAAAAATCATTACTTGTAGAAAGAATCAGGGTGCCTCCATGCGCTGAACTTTGACGATCGTACCTAGCAATAGTGGAATATTTTTCTACAAAAAAAGGCTCGTTGACTTCAAGCCAGTGCTCAGTAACCGCAACTATCGGAGGAAACCCTAATTCCTCTAGAAATAGAAATAATTCATCAGTTTTATATCTTATAGAACGAATATTAATCAGAACCATGCTAAAGTTGTTATCACTAAAATAATTTGAGGATTCTAGTCCCTCAGAACACGTCGTGATGTTTAAAAATTTCGTTTAGGAGACACAGCGGAATAGTAATTTTGGTGACATTCCCTTGATATTATATGTATGGCACAATTACCGTACCACATATCATTTGCAATTATTCACTATTCATGGGCCAATTAATGCTCATTATATTTCTTTATTATACTGTTTACTGTCAAACAAAAAAAAAAACAGAAACTTAAAACAATCTTTTCTATTTGTTAAAATCAGAAATTTTTGGGTCCCGGTGAATTCGTAACTATTTTAATCCGCCATCCTAATTACAGGCCAACTGGTAACTCTAACGAGTAGGTAAATTTTCGGTAACCCATCAAGTACCGGTGAATTTGTAACTTTCTTTTCTAAGTAATTACTAACGATGTTGATAATCTAATACCGGTATTCCAGGTATGTACTTGTATAAATTACCCTCTTTGAAGGTGGTGTAAAAGTTATTCATCGTTTATGTATTGTCTCTTAGACGAGTTACATGAAAAAGTCGAAATATTTTTTTTTAATTAAATTGAGACAAAAGAAGAATGTAGGTATATAATTTATTTAATTCGAAATACATTTACTGTTATCCTAAAACAGAAAAAATGTTTTATTTGATAAACAACTATTGTTTTTCACTTAATTCAATATTAGTTGCCACCCACCAGCCTCTTAGCAGTTTTAACATTTAATTTAAGCGAAAAGCAATGTTTATTTTTCAAATTCACATTTTTTTCTGTTTTCTGACTGCAGTAAAATGTATTTTGCATTAAATAGATTACCTACATTCTTTTTTTGTCTTAATTAAATTAATTCAAAAAAAATTTTTGGGCACCCTGCATAAATAATTATGTTAATGTTTAAATCAGTGAATACAAAATTGAATAGCCTTTCGAATGAGCTATCACACGGCCCCTATTCCCATTTAAAAAATCATCGATTGCGTCACCACGCCCAAATGGACGACGTCACTAGTATGATATGGATACCAAAAAATTAGAATTTAAAAAGAGAAATCGACCTATTTCGGGATTTATCTCCAGAGACGCCCATTCTCCAGAAAATGAATTTATTCCAACTCAAACGTCCTCACTGTATTTGTTTATAAGCCAAAAATTGTTTTTAACTTTAAAACAGTGCTGAGGCCTCTTAGATAATCCGATTTTAATTCTGTAAAGTGTATTAGATAGATAGAGAGCCTCTTTATGTGTGAAAAAATTAGCAAACCTCTAAATGACTTTTTGTTCAGAAATCTTTTAAAAAATTTGAACTTTTTTTAAAAAATTTAGATTGCAAAATTATTATGCAAAATCTATCAGGTCGATTTTAATGAAATTTGGTGGACGATTTAAGTATGTTATAATAGCCCAATAAATGACCGTTTTGGAGTGTAATTTCCAGGGGCAACTCCGAATTGCATGAACATTTGGATTTCGGTTCTACTTACCCTCCACTTCAAAGTTGAATTTGTGCCGTTGGTTGCTTTTACTTGGGGGGTGACATTTACCCCTTCTCGGGGGGTGAAAAACGCGTGTATAAAACAGGGCCGGAAATGTATAAATTGACTTATTTTAGGCACCTTTTGTTCTATAAAGTTTTTTACGAAAAGTCAATATCTTTCGAGTTATTCGCGATTTAAATTTTCGACAAAAAACTACGTTTTCAGACCGTTTTTCCGAAATAACTCAAAAAATAAATATTTTATCGAAAAAAATATTTTTAGCAAAAGTGTAGCCTATAAAAAAACGAAAAAAATGGTGTACCAGTTAAGTCTACAAATTGAGTAGAAGCAAAGTTGTAGCTCATGAAATATACGTTCTTATTCGTCTAATTCCAACTCGAATAATTCAACGCCAAATCACCAAAGAAAAAAGCGTTTTTCGGGAAAACCTTATTAACATTTTTAAAGTATCGAAAAAAGCTTATTACTTGTTTTTTACAAAAGTTTACAGCATCAAAAATAAACGAGTTACACTGAAAAAAAATTTGGCCCCTTTTTGTGGTAAAAAAAAAATCGTGAAAACCTCCCTCTATTTAGCACCCTAAATGAAATTTATCGTTTGGCTTTACCATCTATTTTAATTGTATGTGTATTGTTTATATGATCTGTAAGTTTGATTGGTTTGAAGTAATTATTTTTAAAAACATTTGGTTTTATATTAAAAAAAAAATTTCTAAAAAGGACATCGCACACATCTTATGGAAAATATAATGTCACTCAAATTCAATAAAATTTATACTAATAGATTCGTTTTAAATTAACAATCAAATCTTATCATTGCGCCAACTCTTATTATGATTAATTACGGCGCAAATTGCAATTAAAGTTTATCGAAATCAAATTTTTTAGTCAGTAAAAGTGTCAGTTTACAATCAATATTGCTCTGGGTGCTATTCAAAACAGCTTTAAACCCCGCTGGGGCTAAGCGGATTAGTAAAACTAATCCGCTGATTTATGGAGTACCGACAATTTGGGTATTATAAAATATTTTTTCTCTCTCTAACTTATGTACGTATCCATTTGATTTCAGATTTATTTATATCAATTTCTGCTCTTATTATTGAAAATATGGAGCTGGCGCAATGAAAAGATTTGACCGTTAATTTAAAACGAATCTACTCGTATAAATTTTATTGAATTTGAGTGACATTATATTTTCCATAAGATGTGTGCGATGTCCTTTTTGAAAAATTTAATTTTTTCAAAATAACTTAAAAAGTATTAGGTAGTGATAAGAAAAATATTAAAGAGTAAAAAAATGTAGGTTTTGCTATTATAAATATGCTAGTTTCATTTTGTTTATCCGTAAGACAAAAATTGGTTAAGATATGGCTGTTCAAAATTTGCATACACTCGTGATAAGTGACCCATTCAAGCTTTCTCAATTATAACCCTTTCAAAAATAAACACGTTAAACCGGTGAGACTGACAGGTTATATAAAAAATAGATAGGTAAGTAAATTGTTTATAAAGCGGTAGCGATTAATTTTAGTTGGGGAGCTAAGCACGGTGAAATTTTCATGATTTTTTACAAAAAAAGTGGGCCAACTTTATTTTGAGCGTAACTCGCTTATTTTTAATGCTAAAACTTTTGTTAACAATTAAAACAAAGCTTTTTTTAAACAATTTAAAAAAGTTTAAATGGGTTTTTCCCGAAAAAATGCTTAATTTTTCGGTGACCTCACCTTGAAATATTCGATTTGGAATTAGACGAATAAGAACGTATTTTTCATGAGCTATAACTTTGTTTTTATTTGATTGGTAGACTTTACTGATACATAATTTTTTTTGGTTTTTTATAAGCTACACTTTTGCTTAGGATATTTTTTCGATAAAATATTTACCTTTTGAGTTATTTGCGAAAAACCGTCTGAAAACGTAGTTTTTTTGTCGAAAAATCAATATTTTCAATGGCAAATAACTCGAAAAGTATTAACTTACGTAAAAAACTCTATAGAACAAAAGTTGCTTAAAATCAGTCAATTTATCCATTTCCTGTCTTATCTTGAGCGTATGTTTTTTCACCCCCGAGAAGGGGTAAATATCACCCCAAAAGTAAAAGCAACCAACGGCACAATTTCAACTTTGAAGTGGAGGGTAAGTAGAACCTAAATCCAAATTTTCATGCAATTCGGAGTTGCCCCAGAAAATTACACGGTATCGTCGAATTTTCCGTTCATTTACTGGGCTATAAGGATTTTCTACGCGAATTACGAAGGTTCTAAGTGCAACCAAAGATGTTAAAAAGCACTGAATAAAAAGAGGCTTATTTTGCCCCCTTATTTTGTATTTATTGCTATTTTACACAAACGGTAATAATTTAAGACATTTTTAACTAGTCGTATATCATACAAAATTCAATTATCTTTATTTTATTTTCTTATGACTTTGCTCCAAAATGAATCGTTTTAAAGTTATAAGCAAAGAAAATAGAAAAAAATCAATGGTTTTCGAAATTTTTAAGGTATTAATACACTTTAGAAGACCAAAAATAATCATTTATTTCAAGAATTTTTTTCTCAGAACCTTTATTAAAAATGAACATAAAACTTTTTCCATATTAATGTCTCTCTTAGATAGTACAAAAGTTAACCTTTTTTCATTTATGCACGTACACTAATATTATAGAGGACGCAAAAGTCGAGGCCTGGAAAAATGAGTGCGAACAGTAAATCTCAGGATTGGTATATCTGAAACAAAAAAATCGTACTGCATTTGAAGAAGAAAGGTTTCCTTCTTGACAATTTCATCAAAAAATAAAAAATAAATATTTTTTAACCTTGAAAAACTGAAAGATAACGGACGATTTTTTCACAAAATTTGTTCAAATTTCCGTAAAATCTTTGTTTTGCAGAATTTTTTACTAACGGTGCTAAATTGTCACGTAAGAAACCTTCCTTTTTCAAATTCCGTACGATTTTTTTGTTTCAGAGATTCCAATCCTGAGATTAACTGTCCGCCATCGTAACTACTTTTTTCGAGGCCTCGACTTTGGCGCCTTCTACAATATTAGTATAAGTGCATAAATGAAAACATATATACTTTTTGTATTCTCTAAGAGATAGATATTAATATGTAAAAAAATTTATGTTCATTTTTAATAAAGTTTCTAAAAAAAAATCTTGAAAAAATGCTTATTTTTGGTCTTCTAAAGTGTACTAGTACCTTAAATATTTTAATTTTTTTTATTAATGTTCCGGGCATATTTGAGAAGGAGCATAAATCAATTATTATTATTGAAGTTGTCACCTAACTTTATCTGCAAGAATCCTAATGCCAGGTCGCACATCCGCAAATAGACGTTTTTTTTTACAGATTCGCCCTGGTCTATACATATCATATTGTTTCAATTATTTTATTAAGGCTATCGGTACATAATTCGCAAATATTTTACGGGTACCACTACTTTTTCTGGATCTGCTTTTCTGCTTGGATCTTCCACAAATAATACACAATAAATGACTGTTTATTAAGTTCACGTCTTAAATCAATTATTTATCGAATACACTATATATCAATATTATTTAATCAACAACTCAAAATATTCCCGATGCCATGCCAAATATTTAAAAGTGTCACTGATTGTCACTGTCTCACTGACAGTATGCTGACAATATTCTATTCGACTGAGTGCGTTGTATGACAAAGATAGATTTGGAAATATTACCACGGACGTTGTGTTCATTTTTTTCGAATCCTGAAAAAACCAATAAATTTTTTCGAAAAATTTAAACGCAGAATGAAAGACTATATTATTAGCGATGGCCGAAAGCCCCTTAGAATAAATAAAAAGTTTATTTTGAATGAGATATTTTAAATTAAATACCGCACTAAATTTTCTCTTAGATTTCACCCCTGTAACTTATTAAAATATACATCATAGAAGTTCTCAGGGACTTTAGGCCCTCGCCAATAACGTAATCTTTCATTCTGCGTTTAAATTTTTCAAAAATACTTATTAGTTTTCTCAGGATTCGAAAAAATGAATCCCCATTTGAATAGTATTGCAGCCGAAAATACGTACTCATCCTCTTAAGAGAATTTAATTTTTGTTATCTTTTTAAATGTACATACATATATACACAACATGTTTTTAAGCAAACCAAGAAACATTCGCTTACATAATATGCTATATTCCCCGTGTTGGCTTAATCCGTGACTGTTCAAACTTATTTCTTACCTTTTAATCTATCTACCCAGGGTATTAAAATTAAACAATGGTTTCGAATTCACCTGTATGAAGTTGCGAGTTGCGAGAGTCAGGTAGTAAAAGTTACGAATTGGCCGGTGTACATTTTGATTTGAAAAAGTTTGTCATTAAGAGTTACGAGTTGGCGCGTGTCCTATGGATGGATGCGTATTATAAAAAGATGAATTAAAATGCGAATGAAAAGATTCGCAAGCATTCGTGGTACGAATAACAGAAGAATTTGCCTCTGCCCATAAATATGGGGAGAATATGGCATTTTCGTCTATAATATGTTTCAACTAAATAATCAACATATCTATCTAAAATATCATTTTCTGGTTTGCATGACATTAAATCAAACACAAAACAATCTGATACGTCTTCTGGTTTTATATATGTAAGGCCAAAAGTAAGTTTGAGCCACTTGCCTACTTCAGAATCATTTGTATACTCTGATGTTAAACCAAGAGACTAAATTTTTCTATACCAGGCTTGGTGTAGGTGAAATCTACAACCATGTATGTCAGCGTTCGGTCATATTTGGCTAATTGCATTAAGTATAGCCTTTTCAAAATCTACAAAAATTTTATTAGGATTAAACTCAATTTTAAAAGCTTTAAAAATTTCTGATTTTAATAAGTAAAACAGATTTTTGTAAGTTTCTGTTTTTTTGTTTGGCAGTAAACAGTATAATAAAGGAATATAGTGCCCATTAATTAGCCCATGAATAGTGAATAATTGCAAATAATATTTGGTACAGTAAGAAAATGTGCCATCCATATATACAAAATTCAATGTGGGTAAAAGTCTTATATTTGATTCACAACTAAATACAATTACCTTACTTTCGACACAGTTTATAAAAAGAAAATTTTCTCCCTTGGTTGTTTTTGGAGCACACTTCTTCACAAACTCTTGAACCTCATCAATATTGCAAGGAAGTCGACCAGGCATCATTTTCCGTCGATAATTATATATATTTTTTCGTATATAACTGACATCAGTTGTAGTAATTGTTTCCGGTAAATTGGTTGCAAGCTCTTGGCGTATACTTTTTGCTGGTTTTTCACTGATATTCTCTTCGGCTTTACGCTTGCAAGAGTTAGAAACAATTTTTCGATCTATCTTCTGACGATCTGGTTCATGATTATGTTGTCGGCTACTTCTAGAAATTGTAAAATTTTCTCCAATAGTAAACAATTTCGCACTACACGTTGTTTTGTTACACCTCCAGAACACTTCTTCACTTTTTAAAACTTTCACTTTATAATAAATAAAATTTTCAAATACCAGTAAAGATTTACTGCGATTACTTTCTATCAAGCATGCCATTTTGGTCAAAATTTCAATTGTGACTAAAAATAAAATACTAGGTACTGTAATTTTATAGTAGGTCATCTGGCCCTGAGCAAGGGATTATAATTTCTGGAAAAACCAACTTGAGTTTAAGAAAGTTTAAATTTCTTTTCACTTTCACTTTGTAGTACCTAACTACCTGCAATCAAAACAATGTGGAATGCTCTAATAGGTCTGGATCCTGCGTATGAAAAAAAAGTTGATTAATAGCAAGCTGAAAATTTGTTAATAGCTTAAGGGTGTCTAGTCGGATAAACTTGATATGTGGGAACACTGGAACAGGGGCAGTTTTAATTGTGGAACAGGTTAAAAATTTGGAACGGTCAAACCACGAAAACGGCACATTTATTTTGTCCGAAAGAACAGACTTAAACTCTCCGAACAGAGATTAAACTCTCATGCAAAAATCAGACTGCTATTTATCACCTGTCATAATTCCTGTCATTTGACATATTCTACATGTATATATATAAATCCCGTTCACAGCGTAATACGCCTTTGGGTTCCCGTTCGTCAAGCCTGTCTATTCTGCCAGTCTTCTTCAGATAGATTTCTTGCTGACATTGCTTTTGAGATTCCTTGGATCCATGTTGTTGGTGGTCGTCCTCGTTTTCTTTTCTCTGGTGGTACCCATTCTAATATCTTTTTGGGTAGTCTTTCTTCCCCCATACGTCTAACATGTCCGTACCATATTAGTTGTTGTTTTTCGATGTCTTCTATAATTGATCTTTGTACTTTCATTTGTCTCCTGATGTCCTCATTTTTCACATGTTCTAATCTAGACTTTCCCGCTGCTCTCCTCCAAAAATCCATTTCAACTGCCAATAGGTTACCTTTAAGTTTTTGTGATAACTGCCACACTTCTGAGCCATAGACGATTACTGGTTTTAATATGGTATTATATATTCGTTTTTTCGTTTCCGGTCTTATATTTTTTTGCCATAATACTGAATTCAACGCACCTATAACTTGTTTTCCTTTGGTTATTCTGTCTTTTATGGCTTCATCACTTCGTCCTGTCTTTGTCAGTTTTACCCCCAAATATGTACATTGGTCACATATTCTACATGTTCCACTCATTAAAACGCCCATTTGGTGATAAATAGCAGTCTGATTTTTGCATGAGAGTTTAATCTCTGTTCGGAGAGTTTAAGTCTGTTCTGTCGGACAAAATACATGTGCCGTTTTCGTGGTCTGACCGTTCCAAATTTTTAACCTGTTCCACAATTAAAACTTCCCCTGTTCCAGTGTTCCTATATATCAAAGTTTGTCCGACTAGACACACTTAAGCTATTAACAAATTTTCAGCTTGCTATTAATACATTTTTTTTTCATACGCGGGATCCAGACCTACAAAAGTTTTACTGAACGTGGAAAACCTATATTTAGTAGAATCTCAGAAATTTATAAGACTTAAACTTACAGGACCTCGATTTTTGACCCTTCGCTTCGTTATCGAACGTATTCGCTTCGTATCTGTTTAGTGTACAGATAGCGAATGATCGATAACGAAGCGAAGGGTCAAAAATCGAGGTCCTGACTTCTTACACCTTGCCAGTACTTACTTTCCTACTTCACAATCATTCGTATATTCTGATTCTGATGTTAAATCAAGAGACAGAATTTTTCTATACCACATACTAGAAGCTTGCAGTAGGTGAAATCTACAACCATGTATTTCAGTGTTCGGACATATTTGAATGATTTCATTATGTATAGCTTATTCAAAATCTATAAAAATTTTACTAGGATTAAACTTAATTTTGAGAGCTTCAAGAATTTCTGATTTTAACAAATAAAAAAGTTTTTTGTAAGTTTATGTTTTTTTTTGTTTGGCAGTAAACAGTATAATAAAGAAATACAATGCCCATTAATTAGCCCGTGAATAGTGAATGATTGCACATAATATCTGGTACAGTAAGAAAATGTGCCATCTATATAATATATAAAATTCAATGTGGCTAAAAGTCTTACATTTGTTTCACTATTATCTTACCTTTGACAGTTTATAGAGAGAATATTTTTCCCCTTATTGAACCTTATCAATATTGGAAGGAAGTCGACCAGGCATCATTTTTTGTCGATAATTATATATTTTGTCTTATGTAACTTATAACGCATATTTAAGGTATATATTTAACGTATATTTATTATTAACGTATATTTTTTCTTATATCAATCGTAGAATTGTTTCAGGCAAATTAGCTGCAAGCTCTTGGCGTATAATTTTTGCTGGTTTTTCAGTAATATTCTATTCGGCGTAACGTTTACAAGAGTTAGAAACAATTTTCCGATCTATCTACTGACGATCTGGTACATGATTATATTGTAGGCTACTTCTAGAAATAGACAATATTCCCATGAGATTTTTTTGCATAATCACATTCGTGAGACATCCCAGAATAAGGTTCAAGAAGTCGCCCATGTGAAAAGTGGCCAATTTTTTTTTAACAATTTTTTTTAATCAAATTGCAAGAATCAATATTTTTGGCCTGAACAATTTTTTCTTTAATTTTTTGGACCATTCTGGACAAAAAAGGTCTCTTATAATTTTTCTCTAAAGTTCATCGTTTTCGACTTATAAGCAATTTAAAATTGAAAAAAACGAAAAATGGCGATTTTCAAGGCTTAATAACTCGGTTAAAAGTTATTATTATGAAAGTAAATATATGACTAAATCAAAGTTTAAAGCCCCCCCTACAAGATCCTGAAGAAATTTTTGTCATTATTTTATTACTAAGCTGTTATTTTTAAGTAATAATAATAAGCGCCATGCATGTGTGCGGGGCTGTAAATGCTGAGTGCGAGTGAGAAGCCATTCCAGCAGTCCAATTGTGCATCTTACTCGCACTCACATTTACAGCAGCGTCAATACAATCTAACCACTCATTGTTATTAATTAAAAGTAGCAGCTTAGTAGTAAATTAATGACACATATTTCTTCAGGATCATGTAGCGGCGACTTTAAACTTTGATTTAGTCACTTTCTGACTTTCAAAATAATAATTTTTGACTGAGTTATTAAGTCTTAAAAATAGCCATTTTCGCGTTTTTCAAATTTTAACTTGCTTATAACTCGAAAAAGGTCAACTTTAGAGAAAAATTATAAGAGACCTTTTTTGTCTAGAATGGTCCAAAAAACCTAAAAAAAATTAGTCCGGGCCAAAAATATTGATTTTTACAATTTGATTAAAAAAAATTGCTAAAAAAAAATTGGCCCACTTTTCTCGTGGGCGACTTCTCGAACCTTATTCTGGGATGTCTCACGAATGTGATTATGCAAAAATATCTCATGGGAATATTTTTCCCAACGAACCCGCCGTTTCCGCCTTGTCTAAAATTGTAAAATTTACACCAATAGTAAACAATTTGGCACTACAAATTGTTTTATTACACCTTCAGTACACTTCTTCACTTTTTAAAACTTTCATTTTATAAAACTTTCACTTAATAAAAAATAAAATTTTCAAATAGCAGTAAAGGTTTATCGCGATTACTTTCTATTAAATATGCCATTGCATATTAAATATGCCATTGCATATTAAATATGCCAAAATTGCAATTGTGACTAAAAATAAAATACCATAATTATTAACTCATTAATTATTATAGGTACCTACTGTAATCTTAGAGCAGGTAGATAAATAATTCCCTTGAATGCATTTTTGTAAAATCTACCTGAAATAATCACTTCGATTTTGGTGAGGAAAATACCTGTGGGATTATGGCATACCCTTCCAAACGCAGGTAAAAGATTATTTTGGTGAGGAAATTACACCCGCCGAATTATTTTGACATAATATTCAACAGTCAAATCAGTAGACAATAACAATGGTTTTGAATCGTCGTCATGGTAACCAATTTTATTGATAGTTTCGTTTTGACAACCTTCAAAGAACGTATTTTGTGTATTTTCACTCCTAAATAAAAATTGATATAACTCTATTTGTTGTGGCTTTTTTCCAAACAGATGGCCTTAGAAAAAATATTGTTCCTAACTCGTGAGGAAAGTGTCTTCCCCGCCTCGATTGCTGTTCGGGTCAACGGCAGTCTCGTGCGGGAAAGTATCACTTTCCGCACTAGTTGGGAAAATAACTATTTATCAGAATTAAAATTAAACAAATAGTTCTACACTTCATTTTATTTTAGTGATATTCATAAGCTCCAAAAGATGAACTGGTTGATATTAATGAAAACTATTGAAACTAATGAGAACTATTGTTTGAAAAAATCATGTTTAAATTTTAATTTTTTAAAATTATCTAAAAATTTGAATTTTTGCAGTGGACAATTCGACGTAGATCTCAGGATCGAATTGTTTTGTAATGCCCCTTTGTCCGCTTCTTCTCGATCGACGATGGTAAATAAATGTTTGAGTGTGTAGTAAAAATATGGTTTTATTGACAGCTACGTAATTACACTACAGATGATGTTCAGGTAACTTTCTATGATAGACTGCCTTTAATGACAGCTACTGATAATAGTTACACTCGGCGTAACTTCTAACAACGACTTACGCACTTGTTAACGAGGTAACTATTTCAATTAGACTGCAACCCAAAATAGTCCCCTTGGTAAATTTATAATCTCGTCAAAATATGCAATTCATCAATAAGTTGCATGACAACCGAACTACGGACCTTGCGATTTGAAGGAAGCTATTGCAAAACTTAAAGTTCAATTGGAAAATACATTATTTGGCAATTTACTAAGTTTGCAGGTTGAATGGACTCTAATTATTAAAATATTACTCGATGTTTCCCAATGTTTCAATTATACATGGTGAAACTATAAAAGTTTAGGAAGTTAAGAAAAAATGTGAGATTACAAATTAAGGGATTACTTTGAGATTGAACATATTGGCCACTTAAAAGAAAGCGACGACCAATAGAAAATGTTTAAACACATTATAATATAAAATAATAAGAATATAACAATAATCCTAACACTTATTCACTCGGTTTTTGAATTATTATCTCACCCGAGCAGTGCTACCTATAAATTAAATATTTAGAATTTATGATTCAGCTAAACTGTCTAATTCAAACCTAAGCTCATTAAGTGAAACTGATCTACAGTAGGAAAAATGAAAGAATACCCATGAACGAACATACAAAACACGATGTATTTTCCTGTCACCGTGTCACACAAAAAATTGGAAAGCACAAGTACATGTAATAATTATTGTTACATGTACTTGCACTCGACAATTTTCTTTGTGACACGGTAACAGGAAAATACAGCGTGTTTTATATGTTCGTTCATGGGTATTCTTTCATTTTTCCGACTGTAGGTGAAACGGTTTTAAAGTGTTAATTAAATTTGGTTGTGATGCTGTGTTTTTTCAAACTCTCATCGAGGAACTCATCTCCCCGAATAGTTACATTATGATCGGATATGTTGATCGGCTTTTATGAAATCTGCTGCAAGCAGATTCCTTGGGACCAACAACGAGAAAGCAACGCCATCTTTTACCGACAATGGAAGAGCTGTGGCAAATTTTAAAAATTTTCTGACTATATGCATACTTATATGTACACCTTTTCCTCCTTTTCAGGTCTGCATTTGACCGTTTTAAAATGTTAAAAATATTAAATATATTATACTTATAACGACTAATTTTTTCCCACCTAATACATGCTCTATTGTTTGTATTTTGTGCGTTTGGCTCTCTAACTATTTGTTTTAACTTGTATATCAGGCTTTTACTTATTTTTCCGTTTATATTTCGAAGTGTTTTTATGACTCCGCTAAACGATTCTATTACATTCAAAGTCTTAGAAAATATTCCTTCCTCAGCAAGTTCAACATCCATGGGTTTCATTTTTATAATTTTATTTTTAGATTCCGTAAAATCCTCAGCTGATTGTATATGAAACCTTTCTGATTTATGTAATGTAATGTATGACATAGGTAAAATATCTTCGGTTTTCTTTCGAATATTAGCACATTTATTAAAAAATGCATTTGGAATTATTGTATTTATTTGTTGTTCTGCCAATTTAACCTTGTTAGTTTTATGTTTCTCGGTAAATTCCGTATCCTTAACTGTTACAATAGTTATTCTCTGAAAAGTTTTAGTGTGTAAGACATTTTGTTGTGCACTAAAAACTGTATTTAACTTTTCAAAATTTAAATTTTCCTCCATACCATTACTGGACATGTGGACATTTACTTTTATCTCTTTCACATCACTTTCTTCGGTACTGTTTATATCAATTTTTCCATCTTCTACATTATTATTAACTTGTTCTAACTATAATACATGATTCTTGGCATCTTTATTTTCAACAGCTCTCGCACACTCTGTATTTTCTATACTTTTATTAAGCTGTTCTATTTCTTTTGAGTCCATTTTAATACTTTCTGTCTCTTGTACAACCATTCTAGTTTTATTTTGGTCTGTACCCTCGATATCAGAAATTTTTTGAACATCTTTATGGGATTGAGTCATTAAATCATCAACCCTTTCATTTATTGTCTTGGGATTTTCTTCCTCAAGTATAAACGATTTAGAATCCTTTTCCTCGGGTGTCTTTCTTCCCGAATCGAAATTAGTTTCTTCTGCAGTTTGGGTTGGCTCTAATTCCATGAAATCAAGCTCGACTACAGAAGTTTCTGTTTTGCTATTAGCTGATTTTATTTCATTGGTATTTGTTTCAACCAATTTTAAATCCTTTTTAATATTTATAGTTTGCTCTATGGCTTTAGTTTTAGGTACTTCCGAATATCTAGGCATCTGTCGCCTACAGAACATACTGAGTACTTGTATCTGCGGGATGTGCTCTTGCTGTGCTACCCCTGACATTATCCAACCCAATTTAGTATTTTGGGCGAGCAAACCATTCTTCGTTCGATCTACTCCATCCAGTAATATCAAACTATATTCTTTGGCTCCTAATAGAATATCTATTGGACCTGTTTTATTAAAATTTGGATCAGCCAGTACTAAGTTCCTAGGGTTCCTTTCTTTTATGTGTATCTCCTTTTCCGGTAGATTCTTTGTTATTTTTTGTAGCACAACTGCTTCGGTCTTCATCTCAAATTCATTTTTGAAATGTGCCTCTAAGTTTACTGTCACGCTCCATTTCGACGTCCTTTGGTCTTCATTGCCAATTCCAGATATCTGAGCGTGGACAGCCTTTCTTTTTATTCCGAGACTTGTAGCGGCCTGCTCCGTAATGAATGATGACTGCGAGCCTTGGTCAATCAATGCTCTCATCAATTGTGAGCTTCCTTTTGAGTCTCTTACTCGTACTAATGCCGTTGCAAGTAGCACTTCTTCATTCTGATGACTTAAACAGCTCACAGTATTCTCTTGTCTCCTTGACGATCCGTCGTAACTGTTGTCATCTCTGGTCCCACTAGAATTGGGTCTATTTTTTGGCCTTCTGTTTTCAGAATTCCTTCTGTTGTCATAATGACCTTCTGACATGTGTAATAATGAGCTATGCTGTCCATTACATTCTGCACATCTATAAGTGGAATAACATGGTACTTCCTTTTTATGTAGTAGGCATCTACTGCACCATTGTTTTTCCTTTACGATTTTGTTTCTTTCACGTACTTGTAGACTTAGAAACTTTGGACATTTGTACAGTTTATGTTCTTCATGACATACCACACAGGTTATCTTCTTCTTTGCCTGTTGTTTGTGATCTGTCCTTTTCCTTTCTTTTTCCAACATCTCCAATGTCTGGAATCTTCTTTGTAGGAATTCCTGTGTTGACTTATATGTCGGAATGTCTCTACTGTCTTGAATTGACGTTTCATATAATCTCCTGGTTTCTGTGTCCCACTTTAACATGCTTATCCTTGCTATAAGAGGACTCCAGGACTCTGTCATTATACCTAGTCCACTAATCGCTTCTAAGCATTCGTGGATAGTATCATGTAATTTTTTAAGCGCCTTTGCTGACGCTTCTTTTATCTCCGCAGCCTGAAGTATCTTGTCTATTAATATAAATAGATTCATCCTCGGATTATCGTACCGATCTTGCAACATTTTCCACGCAGCACTGTAGTTTGCTTCTGTTGTGTTTAAATGTTGTATTATTCTACTTGCTTCTCCTCGGAGGCTTGTCTTCAGATACTGCATTTTCTCCACATTTGATAGTTGATTATTCTCATGTATCAAATGTTTAAAAATATCAAAGAATGTTCCCCAAGCCTCGTATCTTCCTTCAAAAGAGGGCAACTTCGCCTGAGGTAGTATTATTTTTTCTTTCTTGCATCCTTCCGCCTCCAATCTCTTATTTACTTTTATAATCGACCGCACCCTTCTTTTCATCGTATAAAATCTTTCTATTTCAGCTTCTAGTGCATCCTGTTCATTTTCCACAGTTATTTCCATTATTAAAGCATCTATTTTTTGTACCTCTTCTTTTAAATCCTCTTGTATATCTTCATTGTTTTCGTCGTCTTCCAATAAATTATGAAGTTTTCCCATTCTAATTTTTACTTCTCTAATTTTTATCGAAGACTTGTATGAATTTTTAATAAACTCCTCTAAAGCCTTTTTCGTTTCTTCATATTTTTTCTGTACTTGTTCGTAATAGTTAGATGTAAAATATTTATCATCTTTTGAACCTTTTTCTACAATTTCATTATGTTGTTCCGCAAAGTCATTCCACAATTCTTCAACTGTCTGCCGCCTTATGTTTAAATATTCTGTAGTACGCTTTTCTTTGTTCAGTTTTTTAATATTAGTCAAGATTTTTGCAATTTCCTGTCCAAGTTTTTCTTGTTCTGCGTATAATGTCTTCATGTTTTAAATATAAACTTGACCTATATTCAAAATAATGTCTCAGCAAAAAAAAACCTTTCTCAATAATAAACCAATGACCTCAAAAAACGCTGATTTGTACAATGAAGTAATTCCACTTTTAAACCAGAGAAATAAAAATCTTTATATAATAAAATGCATAATATGCGACATAAATATGTGGAGTTGAATAAACGCAAGATTGTAGTATAAAAATAACTTGATTTATTAAATGTGTCAGTATGTCAGGATTTTATATATTGTTTAGAAAATCAAATGTTTTAAGAATTTCAAATTATAAGAATCAAAATTACCAAATATACTTAATATCCAAATAATCAACTGTTAGATTTGAATTAGACAAAATATTACCAGTAAATATTTTAAGTAAATAGATATACAGAATAAATATTTCAATAAAATTTAGTAAAATTCGATGCTTAAGTTTCTTTAATAAACTTTTTACTTTATATAAAAAAATGCACTGCCCTAAATGATAATAAATATTCAAAAACTGCAACTGGAACTGGTTAGCTGGATCTCTGGATGCCGCTAGATTTTTCACCTCCAAACCGCTGGAACCGTAGACTTAAGGACTGCTACTCAGGTTCTCTGGTGCTCAAAGGTTCTCGAAGGCTTCTACTTCTAATGTCGGTTTCTTTTCTCCACACATCGAATTCGATCGTCGATCTTGTACGGAACTGGGGAACAGCTATTTCAGGTCGCTAAGGGTCGTCTCCTTCGAAGCTCCAATCCAATTAACGCCCTTTTGATGTTGTTTTGTCGAAGGACCAATGGACAATTCGACGTAGATCTCAGGATCGAATTGTTTTGTAATGCCCCTTTGTCCGCTTCTTCTCGATCGACGATGGTAAATAAATGTTTGAGTGTGGAGAAAAAATATGGTTTTATTGACAGCTACGTAATTACACTATAGATGATGTTCAGGTAACTTTCTATGATAGACTGCCTTTAATGACAGCTACTGATAATAATTACACTCGGCGTAACTTCTAACAACGACTTACGCACTTGTTAACGAGGTAACTATTTCAATTAGACTGCAACCCAAAATAGTCCCCTTGGTAAATTTATAATCTCGTCAAAATATGCAATTCATCAATAAGTTGCATGACAACCGAACTACGGACCTTGCGATTTGAAAGGTTGCAACTACAGTTTAAAGGAAGCTATTGCAAAACTTAAAGTTCAATTGGAAAATACATTATTTGGCAATTTACTAAGTTTGCAGGTTGAATGGACTCTAATTATTAAAATATTACTCGATGTTTCCCAATGTTTCAATTATACATGGTGAAACTATAAAAGTTTAGGAAGTTAAGAAAAAATGTGAGATTACAAATTAAGGGATTACTTTGAGATTGAACAGCAGAATAAATCTAAAACTATAAGAGATAAATGAAAAGTGGTTAAAATATAGCTTTAAAAATGTTCATTTTCTTATTTTATTTTGTAGCTAGAAAAATAACAATAGCCAATTGGAGTTTAAGATAAAGCAACTGACACACCTGTAATCATCACTTTGGCCCTGTACTAATTAAAAAGAAAGGGCTTTAAAATATATTAATGTACCTAGTCTTGTAATTTTTGAAATTACCTTCTTAGTTCTTCATCATCTTAAGTGGCTCGACAATTCGTTGTGGATTTTGGCCTGCTCGCAAAGAAATCGCCACTCCTGTCGATTCCTGGCAACTCCCCTCCATCTTCTGACCCCTAGAATTTTTAGGTCTTCTTCCACATCATCAATCCATCTTAGTCGTGGTCGTCCTCTACTTCTTGTGACCTCTGGTTTTGAAAAAGTTAATCTCTTAGTATCCTCGTGATCTGGCATTCTAGCAATGTGTCCAGTCCATCTAAGTCTCTGCACTTTAACGAATTTCACAATATCTGGATCGGTGGATAACTGATACAGTTCAAAGTTGTATCTTCGACGCCATAGCCCATTTTCATTTACGGCCCCAAAAATTTTTCTAAAAATTTTTCTCTCAAAAATACCAAGAAGTCTTTCATCATTTTGAGATGAGGTCCACGTTTCAGCACCATATATCAAAACCGGTCTTATTAAGGTCTTGTATATATCGAGATTTACTGCATGTTTTAGAGGGTTAGTGAGGTTGGAGAGGTAGTACCTTTGTATCGGTTTGACTGAACACTGGTCCTCACAAGCTCACAGGGCTAGATGACGCGAATATAGCTCTTTCAAGTGGAGCCTTAGCCTCTCTCTAGTCAAGACCGTAATGCGTGGTGAAGAGCCACATCCTACACGAGGTGCCCCTGTTAACGCAGAACATTACGGATCTAGACCGGAAGATTTATAAATATTCCTGAAAATGGTAAGCAGCATTTCCAGTACCATGTTGGGGCGTATGGGAATTTATCCAGGACCGGCCTAATATTGGATAGTTGGAGGCAAGACTGCAGCAGTTTGATTGGCTTCTATACTGCGACTCGCCAACCCGTTCGGCAAGCGTGGTGTTTTATGTTTGCCAACATCCTCTCAAATAAATTGAAATATCAGATTTTAAAACAAAGACGGAAATACCCCAGGTGAGTAGAATAAATCCAGAGTCTCACACTGATTTATCAGTCTGTTCCAAGGATTCTGGGGGGGGGGGGGGGTCAAAAAACAGACGAAACGAGAAATACTAAATACATACTGTCTGCTACATATTATGACCTATACAGGGTGTCCAGAAACTCTACCGACAAATGAAGACAGGAGATTCTTCAGATAATTTTAAGATAATTTAACCCAATTCACTTAGTCCGAAAATGCTTCCTAAGGGAGCTAGAGCTCTTTGAAGATGGCGTCTTGTAATTAGTTTTTCTTAAATACCTCCAGAACGCTTCTATTTAGAAAAACAAAAATTGGTACGCGTATTTATCTTCAAGATATAAATCTAATCCATTCATTTCAAATTTCTAGTACCGATCATAGGCGTCCGTTTTGGGTAGGGCAACGGTTATTTTATCGCATAACATTTTTATCTTTAACTTTTATGCATTTCTGATACTGGATTATTAAATTGGGAGGTATTTTAGTACTAAAAGGTACTCTTGTTTTAAATCGGTAGGACACACCGTTTTCAAGAAAAATCGATTTGAAAACTTTTCGCTTTTTGAATTAAAAAAAGATTTAAAAAAAAACTGTTCAGAAAGACGAACACTGGTACATTTATTTATATTCCAGAGATAAATCGATTTCATTAATTGCAAATTTCTAGTACTGGTCATAGGCGTCCGTTTTGGGTAGGTCAACAGTTTATTTTATAGCATAACTTTTTTGTCTTGAATTTTTGAGCATTTTTGACACTAGAGTATTCAATTATGAGGTACTCAAGTACTAAAAGTTACTCTTACTTTATGTTGGTAAAATACTTCGTTTTTTGTTGAAAAGTTCTTTCAATTTTTTTTCAAATTCCAAAAACGAAAAACTTTCAAATCGATTTTTATATAAAACGGTGTGTCCTACCGACTTAAATCAAGAGTACCTTTTAGTACTAGAATATCTCACAATTTAATAATCCGGTGTCAAAAATGAATAAAAGTTAAGGACAAACAAGTTATGCGATAAAATACCCGTTGCTCTACCCAAAACGCACGCCTATGACCGGTACTAGAAATTTGCAATGAATGGAATCGATTCATCTCTGAAAAGTAAATACGAAAACCAATTTTCGTTTTTCTAAATAGAAGCGTTCTGGAGTTATTTAAGAAAAACTAATTTCATGACGCCATCTTCAAAGAGCTATAGCTCCCTTAAGAAGCATTTTCGGATTAGGTGAATTGGGTTAAATTGCCTTAAAATTATCTGAGGAATCTCCTGTCTTCGTTTGTCGGTAGAGTTTCTGGACACCCTGTATATTTAACTTTCTTTGCACCTTAAAGCCACAGTGGTGGCCCAGAATCAATTTTTGCATATTTTATTTATTCATTTCCCCTTTTTTTTGGGGTGGTTTCGGAAAAAATATGGGGATGAATTATTCAAATTTGTAAATAATACTTGTACGTGGGTAATCGCTGAAAGTTTTTTTACGCTAGCATAAGCGGTTCAGATGATATATATATATAAAGGGGCTTTTTAAAATTTAACACCTTGTAATTAAAAAATGAACAATTGCCCTTAAATGAAACCTATACCAAAAAATCAGACATTTATTTGTGATTAATTGCCGCTGGGTTGCTTCTTGATTCCCATTACGGTTAGGGAAAAATATTTTTTTTTTAAAACATCTTTTTTAAAAACTTGTCAACTTTGGGGCGCCACCTCCGCTAAACGGTGTGTGATAGATATATGCTGTCGCGGAATAAATTGTAGGAAATATAGTCCTCTTCATATTTCTATTGATAAATTTTTTGCAATGACGTACAGAAAGGGCTACGTTTCGCAAAAACGACAAACTACCCCCTTTAAAGGGATGAAAATGGGTGTTCCGGGGCGAAATCTGTTAAGAAAAAGTTAGTCTCATTAAAAGTACCCCTTGATATACTGAAAAAAAAATATAACCGGACTTATTTGCGAAGTTTAACCTTTGTTTCCTACACTATATAATATGAAACGGTTTCGTTCTTCACAATTTATTTGTTTCATGTTTCACGTTTTACGTTTCTTTGATATTAAAAAGCAATTAAAGAGCGGCGCCGACAGCAACGACCACGTCACTATCCATTGCCGACTATACAAATTTTATTTTTGTTTTATCGATTAGCTTATCACATGAAACGCCTGAAACGGTTACTTTTCTTACAATTTATTTGTTTCATGTTTCACGTTTAATGTTTCACGTTTCATGTTTCTTTGATGTGCGGCGGCCTGCCTTAGGTTTTTTGCTACAGAATAACTTGTTCCAAATGAACAGTTTTTTCGTTAAAAAACTACATAGAAGGTGGACGTGGGAAAGTCCTGATGGTAAAACAAGAAATGAAATAGATCACATTATCAGCGACAAAAAAACAGATTATTACAGACGTGAGCGTCCTTAATAAATTTACTACAGGAAATGACCATCGAATGGTAAGAGCCACAATAAAAATAGACCTCAAAAAAAAACGAAATCGTTTGATAAAAAAGAAAACTTTGCAAGCCTGGACGCCCCCATTAAATATTGATAAATACCAACACCATATAAACGCTGCTTTTGAAAGAAATACAACTTCAGATGAAAGTATAAATAACTTAAATGAAAACTTAATTAGAGCCATTGAAGAAAGTCAACGAAAAAACTACCCAAAACAGAAGAGAGATGAAAACATAAGCCCAGAAACTAGAGAACTAATCAAAACGCGAAGTAAAATGAGAGGAAGTGAAAATACTGAAAAAAGTGCGTTAAGAGACATCAACAAGAAAGTTTCAAAGGAAATCAGAAAAGATCTAAGGAAGTTTAAAACTCAAAGCATCCAGAAACCATAGAAGAAAACAAAAGTTTGAAAGCTTTACGAAGGAAATTGAACAACGGAAAATGCCAAATACATAAATTAAAAAATAAAAACAGCAAAATAACATCAGACAGAGAAGATTTACTAAATATCGTAGAAGAATTTTATTTGGAACTATATAGGAGCCAAAGGCTAAATCAAAATAATCTGAGGGATGCGGTTTTAAAGAAAATAATAAACCAAGGCTCCGAAATACTACCAGAGATAACTACTAGCGAAATCCATCAAGCACTGAGAAAAATGAAAAATGGAAAAGCACCAGGTGAAGATGGAGTCGTAATAGAGGCCATTAAAAACGGAGGCCACATTCTTATAGGTAAAATAAAAAATCTCTTCAACTTATGCCTTCATCAAAAGGCGATACCTGAAAAGTGGAAAAACGCAGTAACAATACTTTTGCATAAGAAGGGAGATAAGACAGACTTAGAACATTACAGACCCATTAGCCTGCTAAACCACTTATACAAACTCTTTACAAAAGTAGTGACATCAAGAGTAGAAAAGAAGCTAGATTTTCACCAGCCAAAAGAACAAGCTGGATTTCGATCAAATTTTGGAACAAACGACTAGCTGCAGGTAGTAAAGTTACTAATTGAGAAGTCAATAAAATATAATAAGCCCCTTGTCGTAGCATTCGTGGATTTTCACAAAGCCTTTGACACGATAGAGCTGGATAGCATTTTAGAAGCTCTAAATTAATGCCGCATTGACTACCGTTACAGTACACTTACCTATAATATTTATAAAGAGGCAACAATGAGTGTTAAGTTACATGATAAAACCAATCAAATAAGCATAGAACGCGGCGTAAGACAAGGCGACACACTCTCGCCAAAACTGTTCATAACTGTTCTGGAATATGCCTTTAAGATGCTCAATTGGAACAATACAGGGATCACAATAGATGGAGAAAAGTTAAATCATCTTCGTTTTGCAGATGACATAGTCCTTATAACTGATGACCTAGGAGAAGTAAAGAAAATGCTAAATGAGTTAGACGCTATCTGCTGGAAAATAGGCCTGAAAATGAAATTTTCTAAAACTAAATTTATGACTAATCTGATTCCTAGCGGACAGCTGATTATACGTGAAACGTGAACAAGAAGTAGAACTAGTGGAAAAGTACATCAACTTCGGCCATGAAATTAGAATTGGCAGAGATAACCAAACATGCGAAATAAAAAGAAGATTAACTCTTGCTTGGGCAGCCTACGGAGCTCTGAGAGACATATTTAGGAGCAGTATACCGATCGGTTTAAAAAGACAAGTGTTTGACCAATGTGTGCTGCCGGTAATGACATATGGAGCAGAGACACTGACTCTAACCAAGGCAACAGCGTTGAAAATGCGGGTTGCTCAAAGGCGTATATAAAGATCCATGCTGGGCGTAACCCTACAGGATAAAATAAGAAATGAAGATCTTAGACAAAGTACCGGTATCGCAAATGTTATAGAACGTATCACCAGGCTCAATTGGAACTGGGCAGGACACGTCGCCAAGCTAAAAGATTCAAGATGGACACGAAAGCTGATGGAATGGAGACTAAGAGAAGATAAATGCAATAGAGGAAGACCGCCTACACGATGGACAGATGATATCAGGCGGATTATTAAAAACTGGCAACAATCAGCACAAAACCGTGAAGTGTGGAAACAATTGGGGGAAACCTATGTCCAGCAGTGGACGTGAATGGGTTGGATGATGATGATGATGATGATGACTGCATGTTTTATATTTTCATTTTTTAAATGTTTCTGGAGACCGTGAACAGTTCTGTTTGCTATTGCTATGCGTCTTTTTATTTCGTAGCTTGTCGTGTTTATTGAGTTTACTAGCGATCCAAGATATGTGAATTCCTTGACTTGCTCAAAGGTATGGTTGTTAATTTAAATTCTCTGTTCGATATTTCGGGAGTTTTTAGAAACCAACATATATTTGGTGTTTTCCTCGTTTACCACAAGCCCCATTTCACTTGCCGCGTCCGCAAGCCTTGTAAAACACTGCACCATGTCTCTCATACTTCTGCCCACTGTAAATATATCGTCAGCAAATGCGAGAAATTGCGTCGATCTATTAAAAATAGTTCCATTCATTCTAATATTTAATTTTCTGACTGCCTTTTCCAATGCAATATTAAAGAGGAGACACGCCAGCGAGTCTTAGACCATTGTTAATGTCAAATACGGTCGAGCTTTCTCCTTGAATTCTAACGCACGAGCTTACATTTTTCATTGTTATAGTTGAGTCAACTTAACTGAGTTGGGATCCCAAAGTCTATCATTGCATTATATAATACAGTTCTTTTAATACTGTCATAGGCTGCTTTGATGTCGACGAAGAGATGGTGGGTATCTATTTTATATTCTAGTGACTTTTCTAGAATCTTCCTATGTGCTTGAATTTGATGTATAGTTGACTTTCCAGCAGTGAATCCGCATTGATATTGACCAACACTAACCTTTGTGAAAAGTTTCAGTCTTTCAAACAATACATTGCCGAAGATTTTATACGCAGATGCTAGCAGAGTAATGCCTCTATAGTTCTTACAATCCAGTTGATCACCTTTTTTATGCAACGGACATTATTATTTCTTTTAGCCACTCTTCTGGTACCAGTTCATTCTGCCATATAAGTACTATTGATTTATGGATTCTTCTTCTTCTTTTTTCTTCTTCTTCCTCTTCTTCTTCTTCTTCTTCCTCTTTATAAGCAATTCTGCTTGTTCATTGGCGGATTGATACCTCTATGGAAGGATGTCACTCCATCTTTTGCGCGGTCGGCCGATACTTCTTCTACCGATTGGTGATTTATCTTGTGCTATTTTGACCACACGTGTCTCCCCCATTCTGGTTATGTGGTTGTTCCATTCTTTTTTTCTATTTAGTGTCCATTCGTTTATACAGTGTACGTTACATTGTCTTCTAATATCTTCGCTCCTCTTTCGATCTCACAGTGTATTTCCTGTAATTCTTCTCAGTACTCTCATCTCTGCCGTTTCCAGTAGTCTTTGTGGATCGGGTCTTGTTTCTGATGCATATATCATTATTGGTCTTACACTGGCTTTATAAATTCTTGACTTCATCTCAGTGTTAATATGTCGGTTTCGCCATATAGTGTCATTAAGGCATCCTGCCAATCTATTTGGTTTTTGTACTTGATTTCTCACTTTTTTGTCTAGGTCTCCGTAACTTCGAGGTCGGCACCAAGGGCGCCAAGCCTACAAAATGTGGGCTTTTATCTTCTGTTGTCTAGGGTTGATTAATTAATTGGCCACAGGTCGATTTGAGGATACAGCAAACACTTTATTGTAGAAGTTGAACTCGTAAATTACAATGATTATTTCATTCATAGGAGATTCTGACCAATATAAAGTTACAGAAATCTGAATTAAATCGATAATTTTTGATAATCTCCCGTCGTTAAGTATATTACGTCAGATGCCCTTCGTTGCTACGAAAAAATACATTCAGTGGCATTAATGACAATTAATGTTTTAAAAATTATAAAAGTGATGACTTTCAATCGTCAAATATTTATAAAAACTGTGTGTTTAATGGTACTTACATAAATAAATTACAATAAAATTTTGGTTTTGAACAGTTTTATTCATGAAATAATCGCAACAAATTGCACTCGACCTCTGAAATTAATATAGAATTTTTGCTCTCGTGACACTTTGACATAATTTCACTCGCCTTCGGCTCGTGAAATTAAAACTGTCAAAGTTTCACTCGGGAAAAATTCAATAATTTCAGAGCTCTTGTGCAATTACTACTGATAATATTTATAACTAAACGGTAATTAACACTTGAAATTTAAAACGGGTTTTATAGCAAGAATATGCAATCGTATTTCGTCGTACGTCGTTATAAAGATGAAAATGCCGTCTGCCCCTATCATCAGCGTCTTACTGTCCACTCGACTTTTCTCTGACTGACTGTCACTTGGCAATGATATGCTAAACCTAGATCTATCGCGTTTTTTGATTATTCGGTAAATTATAATAATGATTTTAGTCTTATTCCGCTGCATATCTATAGGTTCTGTAAGTTGTCCATCTATTCTGACTTCCATTTTGTTATTTTGGTAAATGTTCGCAATAGTTTTTATCATATCTAGAGGGACTTCTCTATTATACGGAAGATGGATTACATCTTTGAGTCTTACTGTGTCAAATACTTTCTTTAAGTCAATCAGACATAGAAATGCTCGTCTATTATACTCTAGTGATTTCTCAGTAATTTGCTTTATGACGAATATTGCATCTGTACACAATCTTCCAGTACGAAAACCTTGTTGTTCATCTGCTAAACTTATCCTCTGATTCATTACGTCTTGTAAGATTTTAGTTGTAAGTTTTAGGTTTAGTATTTAACGTAGTATTTAACAAGTTGATACCTCTGTAGTTTTATGGCTGCTTTTTATCTCCTTTTTTGAATAGTAGAATTAGTTCGCTCGTTCTTCATTGTTCCGGTATTTTATTGTGTTTTATGATTTTGTTAATTGTTGTTAATTGTTCTGTCATTGCTGCTCCACAATATTTCAGTAATTTGTTTGGTATTCCATCCTTACCTGCAGCTTTTCTGTTCTTCAGCTTTTCGAGTGTTTTTGTACTTCCGGTGCACTTATATATATTAACATCTTCATTTGTGGTAATTTCTGGTGTTTCCGGTTCTAGCATTATTTGTTATTCCTCTGCATAGAGCTTTTTTAGATAGTCAATCCATGTATCCTTTTCTATGTGTTTTGGTTCTATTAGTTCCTGTACCTCCGTTCTTTGACCTCTTTCTTATAAAGCGCCATATAGTCCTGTCGCCAGGGGGGGTACAACGGCCTCGTTAATTCAGATGGACTTACCCAAGTTTTTTTTATGTATTTTGACCCGTAGAACACGAATTTTTTGGGTAACAGTTGATCCGGATGTCGATAAGATTGTTATAGACCAAGAACTTGAGGAATCAAATAACAGCGATTTTTGGCAAAACAAAACAATATTTTGTATTTTTTGGGTCATTTTAAGCAAAAAATATTTCTACAAGTTTTTTAGTAGGATGCACAGTTTTCGAGATAAACGCGGTTGAACTTTCAAAAAATCGAAAAAACTGCAATTTTTAAACCCGAATAACTTTTGATTAAAAAATAAAATAGCAATTCTGCTTAGCGCCTTTGAAAGTTCAAGTCAAATTATGTCGGTTTTGATTATTTGCATTGCTAAAAATTTATTGTGTTATTGTTAAACAAAGCTACAAACAACTAGTGCGTGAGTGATGTTTCTATGATTTCTCATTTAAAATCGAACGAGTAGGTAGAATAGGTACTAGTGCAATCAAGACTATTTCTACGTTACATGCGTTAAAACGCATGTAAAAGCACGGGAAACCCTACGTGTTTATAGCTTTGTTAAACAATAAAAAAATAAATTTTTACCAATGGAAATAATCAAAACCGATATAATTTGACTTAAACTTTTAAATGCGGTAAGCAGACTTGCTATTTTTTTTTTTAATCAAAAGTTATTCGGGTTCAAAAATTGCAATTTTTTCGATTTTTTTAAAGTTCAACCGCGTTTATCTCGAAAACTGTGCATCCTACGAAAAAACTTGTAGAAATATTTTTTACTTAAAATGGCCCAAAAAATACAAAATAGTGTTTTGTTTTGCCAAAAATCGCTGTTATTTGATTCCTCAAGTTCTTGGTCTATAACAATCTTATCGACATCCGGATCAACTGTTACCCAAAAAATTCGTGTTCTACGGGTCAAAATACATAAAAAAAACTTGAGTAAGTCCATCTGAATTAACGAGGCCGTTGTACCCCCCCTGGCGACAGGACTAATATTTCCTTTTGGAGATCATAAAAATCATGTTTCATTTCTTTCGAAAAACGTTCCCAGTGATTCCCATTTTTTATTCTTCTTACTACTGAATGTGTTTCGTTTCTTATAGTCTTATAATTATCGTATGCCTCTTGTGTTTTAGTTGACATGTATTGTAGGTAAGCTTTTTTCTTCTCTTTACATTTTTCCTTCACTTCTGTACAAAACCATGGAGCTCTTCGTCTTGGAAGCGATTTATTTTTATTAATGTTTCTTTCACCAAGAACTTCGCTAAGATATTAGACTTAATTTTTACCCAGTTTTCTTCGACTCCGTCACTTCCTGTGATATACATGTTGCTGCTTTTTTCCGTTAGTCTTTTTTGGAATAGGTATCTTGTGGAGTCGTCCTGTAAGCTTTCGACTTTAATCTTGGTGGTGTGTTCTGCTGTTTTGTTATCACATATATGTGTTTTCATTCTGATTTTGCACAATACCAATTTATGATCGCTTCCTATTTCTGCTGATGTTAGTGCTCTTACATCCAAGATTAGAGACGGGTGTAACTCTCTATTCGACAGAATATATATATATATATATATATATATATATATATATATATATATATATATATATATGTTCATCTACGAAAACATCCTTGAGGCTACCCCGTTAGCCTACCGTACCCACCTCTAACATTTCCTCTTCCCTACCCCGAACAGGGAGAAGTTGGTTTTTTGCGGTTTCCCAACTTCATTGCACAATTATACCTGTTCGTCCCAAGAAAATAGCCGCAACTATTTTCTCCACTCGAACGCTCACTGTCCACGCTGCGCTCAAAGCCACCTCCTGACCGCCGACGAGGGACGCAGGTTCGCCTGTCGTTGTACAATGGTTTCTAGGGAGATTGGTCGAGAGCAAAGCACGGACAGTACACGTATATGTCTATGGAACCAACAACAATCCATCAAACTTTCTTCTCTGTTGACTTCTTAGCCTTCTGGACACCACCGTCCGGCATAACCAAGGATCCAAGAGCACCAGGACACGGCGCTTGCCCCAGTGTGTTTTTCGGACTGTTTGCTTTTGCTGCCAACTCTAAACATTCACCACAAACCCTGAAGAGGACAAAATCCTAAACGGGGAAGCACATTGAACGCATTTCTTCTGATCATTATCCAGACAAGCAAATCAAACAATGTAGTAGTAGTAGTATATATATATATATATATATATATATATATTTACTCCCAGCGTATGAAGTGAGCCACATATCAAAAGAAACTGCGGTTGAAGTGAGGTCCTGTACAAAGTGAGGTCCAGTATACGGACCTCACTTAGTCAATCAATGTAAGACTTTTTCGTAGACATGTACTGATAGCAAACACTGTTTTTTTACAAAAAAAAGTGGGACCTCACTTTGTATGGTCCACATCAATTTTTAGTTCAGAGATTTTCCGCATAGAGGCGCTGACCCTGGCGTATATTTTCTAACCATGTATATTCTATGCCCTGTTGAATAACTTACGATACACATAGTGAGGACCATACAACTGGCAACATCTGTTCAACCAATCTTTAAAACAGTGGATCGTCAATCGTCGCATAAATTCAAGCAGTACAAAAATGTTTAATACTTTAATCCTTTTTGAGAGCGTAGGCGCAAAATTTCGGTCGAGTTCTTTTTAAACGCATTTATTTTTTTCGAATCCTGAGATAACTAATAGGTGTTTTTAAAAAATTTAAACGCAAAATAGAAGACTACATTATTCCCGAGTGCAGAAAGTCCCTTATAATGAACAAAAAGTTTCTTTTGTAATATATATTTAAAATTAAAAATCAGACTATTTTTTTCACCCCTGTGACTTATTAAAATAAATATTATAGAAGTTCTCAAGGACTTTCGACCATGGATAATACAGTAATATTTCTTTCTGCGTTTAAATTTTTTAAAAATACTTAAGGTTTTCTCAGTATTCGAAAAAATGAACGCATTTAAAAATAATTCGAGCGAAATTTTTGCACATATGCTCTCAGAAAGGCTTAAAATACTATATAAATTTTTGTAATCAGTATTTCAATAGTTATTTATGATATAAGTGTTAAAAGTACACGTTTAAAGCACGCATGTGAAAGTTTGCAGAATGAGCGACAGCGAGTTCTGCAATTCACATGAGTGCCTTAAAAATGCACTTTTTAACACGCATATCATGCAATATTTTTTCTACAAACGTAATTACAGGACAATATCTACAAAAACTTTTACTTGAACTTGACTGACATTCCATTTTTATATTTTTTTGACATTACATCAAAATTGCCTATACGATCAATACGAATTGCAGTGCCATAAAAATTTTAAAGCACTAGTGCCTTAAAGCAGCGCCGGATAAAGTGGCGGGCGAGCCGGGCGACCGCCCGGGGCGCCTGAATTTGGGGGCGCCAAATTTTGAGAGACGCTGATATATAAATATAATATTTACCCCCCTCCGTGGCTCAGTGGTAAGAGCGTCTGCCTTTGGATCGAAAAAATCCGAAAGGTTGTGGGTTCGAATCTCACCAGGGTCGGAAATTTTTCATTTATTATAAATTAATAAATGAATATAGTTTCTGTCCTCGTGGGATCGGTTCTCACCGGAGGGACCGCAGACGTTCGGATACAATTAGCGTCTCTTTGCAAAGACAATGACGTCGACATTGCAAAGTAACAAGGCACTTACTTAACACACACACTACTTACACATGACACTAGGTACCTAACTGTTCAAAATTACCGTACCTACCATGCCAATGGCCATTAGTTGTGGAGGCATTAGCTAAACAAAAAAAAAAATATAATATTTTTTACATTCATTATTTTTTTGGACTTTATAGAATATCTTTGGGCTAAGATTACTCCTAAGACAATTAATATTAAATAATTGTAACAATAAGAAAACTATTTCTAGCTCACAAAAATTCTCTAATAAAAATAATGCAACCTAAAAATTGTTATGGCTTTTAAAGGTCATTTGTCAGGTAATACCTATCACTTTTATGGTATTACAATGTTATACATACATACTTAAAATACACCAAGATCAGATTTACGAAGTATCAACAAATTTATGAATAGTCAGTGATATTATACTGCTGCTTGTCATTATAGCCTCAATGGTTAAATAGTTTTGTCTTCCTGTTCTGTAAACTTTGCTTTATCAACATTGTCGTGTGACCGTGGGTGTGTAATTTGAAATAAAAAAAAAACAAACCAGGTATATCTATATGAATTAGAATTGACAAGTTCTTTTTCATAATATGAATATATAGAAATTTATTTCGAATACTTTGTACGCGTTAAGATGTTTCACTTTTTGCATAAAAACGGCACGAACGACGTATGAAAAAAAGGAATAATAGATTTTTGTATATATCATAAATTGAACGAGTAATTCCAAAATGATTTGTTATTTGAAATATCTCAGTGGCGTACTATGTTTTTCTTTAAAAAAATTCACACCATTTCAACAGTAGATATAAAATTATTAATTTTATGTCAAAAAATGCGCAATAATTACCTCTTAAAACACATCAAATTTCATTTGCATATCTGAACCGGTTTTAGAACAATAAAGAAATCGTCAGTTTGTAAGAAAAATGTCAACACCCCATACAGGGCTGCTTTATCCATTAGGCAATATAGGCAGTTGCCTAGGGCGGCAAATTATGAGAGGGCGGCAAAAATACTGTACAACAAATATTTGTATATAAAAATTAAAGTAGTATTATAGTAGAAGGTATTCTAGAAAAAAAAGATGCATTTAAATTCTGGTGGATGAGGGGTTAAATATACTTCTCATTTTTTCCTTACTTAAAATACATTAGTCATAAGCTTTTTTTGCACCATATCTCGCTTAGTTTGAATATAACCGACATTTAACAGTTCTCGTTTTAAAGGTCTTTTCAAGCACTACAAAAGGTATTCGTAGCATTATACCCCTAAAATCGAAAATTTGAGCATGCACAAAAAAAAATCTTTTTTCACCTACCATCTCTTTTTTTATTTAAACTAGAAGATTTATGAAAAAATGAATCTCTCTGATTTTTCATAAACTACAAAAATTCGCTAGATGCACAATTTTTATGGTATTCCCAAAAAACAGTCTCCGAAAAGTGTCATTTTTCAATGAAAATGGCAAATTTTTAATCACGAATAACTCAAAAAATATTGAGTTTTCAAAAAAATGTATAAAACAGTTATTGCTTAGAATTAGGTTCTCTGGCCACCTCCGGTGTTAGTTTGATAAAAAAAAATTTCCACCCCCGAGAACGGGTGGGAACCACCCCTAAGTTAAAAGCGTCATAGGATATAGCGTAGACTTTGTTTCTTGAGCTATTCCCTACTTACAATGAAAATATCAAGTAAATTGATGCAGTAGGATGGAATTCGGAGCTAAATACCCTCACTGACTTCACTAATAGATACCTACATCATTCATACATGAATGCATTCACTTAAAGGTTCATTTGGATACCACAATAGAATCACCAATCACCAATAATTGACATATCTAAATATTTAAAGAAGAGTGGATTCAAAGATATTTTCCCTAATTTTGATATTGCTTTGCGCATTTATTTGTGTTTAAGAATTTAAAATATTCATGAAAATAATCTCCAATCAAGTATGATGCAAGAACGTCTTAACAATTTGTCGATTTTGTCCATAGAAAGTGACGTAACAAAGGCGATAAATTATGACGACATTAGAGATGATTTTTCCAAAGAAAAATCAAGAAAGAAATCTGATGTGATCGAACTGTAATGACAATTTTTATGTATTCTTATTTAAATAAAAAAAACTGCTTGCGATTTTTTTTAGCAAAAATGGTATGTACATGCTTGAAGGGCGGCTACTAGAGAATTGCCTAGGGCGTCAACTGACCTAAACGCGGCCCTGACCCCATATCTCGGAAACGAAGTATTTGCTGACATACGCTTATAGAGCAAACTGTCATTATTTTTTCATGTAGAATTACCCTTTAAAGTTTGTCGCATTTATTTAGAAACATCCTGTTTTTCTTCACCACCCTGGATTTCCATAGTTTTTCCTGTATTATTTCACTTGACCGTTATTTTCAGTTCTTTCTGTTTTTCCAGTCCTGCAGGTTTCTTTTCTAATATTGCTTCGTCCATTTTATCTCTAAAAGATTTTCGGGGTCTGTCTCTCTTCCTTCTTCCTATCGGGCTCCAATCTGTTATTCTGTTTATCAACGATTTTGGTCTGCTCTTCTGCCATGTCTGTACCAGGTTAATCTCTTTTTTTCTATGTTGTCTATTATCCCTTGAATTCATTACCATTATTTTCTTAATCTCTATGTTATTTATTCTATCCCTTCTACACCTTCTACTTAGGTATTCGATCTCTGTTGCTCTTATTTTGCATTTGGTTTTCGTATTTTTTATTCAATTTTCACACCCATTATTCAGAATACTTTTTGTCATGGTGTTATATTATATTCTTATTTTTGTTTTTATACTGATGTTCTTATCCCACAGTACCGGGTTTAATTTTAGTATGCAGCATATTGTTTGTCCTAGTAACTCGATACCTAAAACCATAGCTTGGTTCTATAGGTATCGAGTCATAGAGATAATAAAAAGCTCATGAGATAATAAAAAAAATAATGAATGATTTTATTTGAATTTGCATAGATGATTGTAAGGCCAAGGATATCACAACGGGTCTAAAAGGAAGAGAAAAAATAAAGATATACAAGCGCGCGTTTGCAAAGAATATCCGCATGCTATTTTATGCTAAGTGGATGCCACTCCCTCAATTTAGTTATTGGGGATGCAGCTATATCTTGCGCACAATCAACATGTTTTTTGGTCTTGTAGAAGATTTATACACATTAAATGATATAAATGAGTCAGAATAAATAAATTATTAGACGAATTTTTTACTAAGCAACAACATTTTTGTTTAATTTAGTAGTATTTTGTATTTTGACAACGACACCCGATTTGGGCGTCGAAACGATAATAAAATTATTTTTTTCAATTTAATTGTGGCTTATTTTGCATCTAAATAGTTATTTATACACATTTTTTACTGGTTGTTGATAATGTGCATTTATCTTTTACCTCGCTTCTTCGTCGCTTGAACTTAAAATGTGCTCGCTATGCTATGCCCTATGTTGGATAAGTTATAAGTAATAACTATCCTACTATTTTTTAAATAAATATATTTTTACATAGTTCTTTATGGTAAAATTTAGATTTTTTCCTATTTTTTTATATTTGCAGTAAATTTGTATATTCTTATATGAAGGGGCGCCAAATTTTATTTTGCCAGGGGCGCTCAGAACCCTAAAACCGGCCCTGCCTTAAAGTAGCATTTTTAACGCACGTATGGAGTTCTAAAAATTGCATTTTTAACACTGTTGTAGAAAAAAGCCTTTAAATGAGGTGTCACATGATGTACTTACTTTCCTATTTAAAAAAATCAAAGTTGTGCCTGTCACCTCAAGAAGAGGGATCGCGTAAAGTTCGAAACATTGACGCTATAATATATACCCTATTCCACGAACATACGCCTGTTTTGGATTACTTCGACAACGAATATTTTACTGTGCAAAATAAGAAGAACGAAAGTAAATTGCAAATTACATTGTTGTTTATTCTAATAATTATTAGCGCCATTTAATTTCGTACTTCTTATGTTGCACAGTAAAATATTCGTTGTCGAAGTAATCCAAAACAGGCGTATGTTCGTGGAATGGCCCATACTATGATTATTTTAAAAATCGACCTATCCGAGCGTTTTTCTTATGTGCTAAAAATAAATAAGTTAATAAGGGGGTTAACACTTATTCCAGCGAACTGTATTTGTAACAACCAAGGTAGGGATGGCGGTTGTTGAACAAAAAACCGGTTTTCGGTTATACCGGTTTTTTACTTACGGTTTAACCTGGCGGTTATAACTGGTCAAAAAAAGCGGTTGTTCCAAAAACCATTTTTCGGTTTTTTTAATCAGAAGCAAATACTCGTTAATATAATGTTATATGTTACATACATTTATATTGCAATTCAGTTTGCTCAATTTTCCTCCCGAAAAATTCTCCAACCAATTCAACCTATAAAAATTTTCCCATGTGCTTTCAAATTACCCTAAAAATGGGCGAAAGTACCCCAATCTGGCATCTCTGATTCGTCGCTCGTTGTAGACGGCGTCGGTGTATATTGCGTTGTCAATTGGGATATTCCCAAAACTCCCAAAAGTGATGATCCTACCGATCTACCGACATGTCCCTAGGATCTATCAAGTTTAAAAAAATATCCAAATGACATATTTTACTTAAGAGGAAACAGTAGCGATCAACAGGTAGCCAAAACGCGTTCCAAGATTGCAGCTGGAATTTTGAATATTTTTTCGAGATATGTGGCACACGTATTCGTAATATAATAAAGAATGGCGGTACAGAGCCCAATTTAAAAAATATATTAATATGTGGAAATTACTCTGTAATTAAATACAATATTAAAAAAACGAGCTGTACCGCCACTAAGAAGAACAAAAAAATACACTTTCTTCAAATAAACTTTTTTATTCGATGCCTAGATTTTGTGTCATTTTGGAACTACTAAAATTTTTTATTTCATTATTAGTTCCAAAATGACACAAAATCTAGGCATCTGATAAAAAAGTTTATTTGAAGAAAGTGTATTTTTTTGTTCTTCTTAATGGCGGTACAGACTTGTTTTTTTAAGATTGTATTTATTTACAGAGTAATTTCCACATATTAATATATTTTTCAAATTGGGCTCTGTACCGCCATTCTTTATTATATTACAAATACGTGTGCCAAATATCTCGAAAAAAATATTCAAAATTACAGCCTCAATCTTGGAACGCGTTTTGGCTACCTGTTGATCGCTACTCTATCACCTTAAAAATAAATTCGATAAACCAATTCATCATTTATTGCCATCAAAAAATTTCAGTAGGTAGTATTTTTTAACACGTTTGTATAATACCTTTCATTTCCTAAGAATTATGTATTATTTAAAAATTACATAATGGAGATTCCTAATCGTATTTCGGTATTCACATTTCATACAAGAGTCTCAAAGTACTCAAGTATAAACAATTTTTAGATGATTGTGGAAATATCGATTTCAAGCAGATCACTTACCTTTTTATGTAAATATTCATGTGTTTCATAAAAGCTGATGTGACACTTTCGTCCAGTTCTTTATTAGTAAATAAAAGTTGAATTATGGTTATTTGGGTTAATAATTACTTCGCATATTATTTATAATACATATAGTAGGGGAGCAAAGTATGCTAAATGTGCAGTCACTCGAGCGCTTTGGGGACCTATTGGGTTGTGATTATTAGGTTCTAAAACCAAAAAAGTTAAGTAAAATTTTCCATTTTAGTGGGGACTTTCCATATTTTAATTTAATTTTCCATTTCCAACACCCGTTTTCTCCGATTATAGCGCCACCTATCCGTAATTAGAAAAAACGTTTCGAATAAAAGTTGCTTATTTTTACGCAAAGAATCCAAATCTGAAATAAAAAAAGGAGTTCCTATTTAAGATTTTAAAGTAACCCCCCACCTCCGTGGGGGTCGTGTTTGGTACCATTCGATAGATTTCAGAAAAAATATTCAGAAATTGTAGTGTATTACCTATAAGAAGTTACCGTTAAGCCGGGTCCAGACTATGTAACAAAACATGTTAAATAACAAAGTTTTGTAACTTGTTACAAAATTTTAAATAAACAAGTTTTAAAACACAGTGTTGTATAACATTTTTCTGGTTATATAGCATGTTTTATGTTATTCAACAGATGTCGGTAAACATCAAAGAAAGTTATAAAACCGCACCGCGACTGATCTACACCTAAAAACATGTTATTGAAACATTTCTCTGGCATAGTACCTACGCGAGCAGCAACCGTTGGAGTCATATCGCCTTGTTCATTCTGGAGTGATTGTGCTAGATTTTTCTTTGCTCTGTTCACGTAGGGTTATTTACGCGATGAAATTGTCGAAAGAACTGACTACTCATTTAATTGAGCTATTTCGTAAGTAACGAGTATTATGGGATTGCTATGGGATGAGCTACATTTATTGATTTAAAAAACAAATAAAAAAACACTATGAATAGACTGAAATAGAAGTGAAAATAGATACAGAAACTGTAGTTAAAACTAATGCACGTACGCCTATAACTCAAGCCAACAAAAGAAAAGCAGGACGCGGAACCTTAACAGCAAATCGGTGCAAATCAACTCTAAATTTGACATAAATACTATTCTCTACAGAGCAGAATGTTCAGACATAAAACCTGTAACATTCACTTCATTCGCTACACAGATGCAGACTGCTTCATCAGCTACTCAAACAGGCACTCAATCATACAATATATCTGAGCCTTTCTATTCCGTCCACTACACCTACATCCGCTACTTCTCCAGCTACACCAATTCAAACAGACAGTGACAATCAATCATGAACAGGTGAAGACGATAATACTGAGGAATTAAATTTTACAGAAATGTTATACTTCCTGTCTGAAACAATGAGTAAAAAGTTTAAAAAATATACTTTGCTAATAATATAACTGTTAATCTTTCTCTTACTGGAATTGCATCTCGAAATGTCTTTCCTGCCTATTTTATGGCCGATTTCATTTATAAGAAATTCAAAATCAGAACTTTCTATTCTTAAGAAGTTTTTAAAAAAGCCATCACATTTAATGTCTCCTGTCGATGGGTCTATGTTATCTCTTTCCAGATCAGCTAAAAGAGCTGTACCACTACCTATATTTTGCTCGAGCTGCTAATGAAGGACACATCCAAAATATTAATTTAACACGCCGGTGTCGCCTCCACAATATTACACAAGCTGCTGTTGCTATGAAGAGATCCTCCATACTTATATGACGCAATTTTATATACTACCTAACCTACCAGCTATCCATCTAAAATGCTGCAAAATTTATGCGCATGTTGTTGTTTTGTTTTTTGTTATATAGTCTGGATACTCATGCTATATTATAACAAGTTACACAACAAAGTTGTACAACAAATTTGTTGTACGACTTTGTTATTAGCATGTCTTGTTACATAGTCTAGACCCGGCTTTAAAAGTTCCCCGTTTCAGGAAAAAATATTGTCTAAGAGCGATAGCCTAGTGACCTAGTGGGTAGACCTCGGATCTCGGATTCGTAAAGCAGAGGTTTCGATTTCAAATCCGGGGTGTGGATCTCCGATTTTTTTATTTATTGTTACTGCATTCATGTCTGTAGACAATGTTGCAATCTATTATGAGCACAATAAAAAAATATAGTAATAAAATGATAAATAAATATTTCAAAAAAAAACAAGAAAAAAAAATACAATCACTGGAAGCGAAACTAAACAATACGGAAGAAATATAACCACTGGATTCGGAACTGGATAATATTAGAAAACTGATATTATAATATGTAAGCACTACGAGCCTAGTAGACCCATGGCTTGATGTACTATTCTTTTCCACTCCCTTTTTTCAGTCGCTTTTGTTTCCCAGTTCCTTAAGTTAATTCTTCTCATATCTTCTCTAACTCCATTACTCCATCGTGACCTCGGTCTTCCTCTTCGTCTTTTTCCTGCCAATGCACTAGATAGTACCATTCTGGGAATTCTAGATGGAATCATCCTCTGCACATGGCCCAACCATTTAAGTCTTTGCGCCTTAATTACTGCTAGTATGTTAGGATCTTGATAGAGCTCAGTTAGTTCCTTATTTGTTCTTCTTACCCATTGTCCATTAAGTTTTTCCCACCGAAGATTTTGCGCAGTATTTTCCTCTCCCAAACTAATAACAACTCTTGATGTTTTTTTGTTGTGACGCATGTTTCAGAAGCATACGTTACTATCGGCCTTATTACGGTCTTGTAAGTTCTTAGTTTTGCTCTTCGTGATATATGTTTACTTCTTAACAACCCATTAAAAGCAAATATAGAGCGGTTGCCCGACATAATTCTCTTTTGTATTTTTTCTTCACAGTTAGGATCTCTTGTGAAGACAGTTCCTAAGTACTCAAATCTCTCAACTTCTTCGAATTTATACTGTGTTCCCTTCGCTATTGTCATTGTTATGTATTGCCCCCGAACGAATTGCTTATTTGTCCATTCCATATACTTTGTTTTTGCTTCATTTATATACAATCCTTTGGTTGCTGCCCTCTCCTCGAGTTTCATGAGTGTTTCTATAAGTTCTATTTTGCTCCTAGCCAAGATTACCAAATCGTCTGCGAATGCCAAGCACTGATGTTTTTTGTGGTAGATCAGACCTGTTCTATTAATGTTTGCTTCCTGTATAACCTTTTCTAGTAATATGCTAAACAATATAGACGATAGATAATGGATCACCCTGTCGCAGTCCTTGTTTGACCTCAAAGCTTTCTGTTATAGTATTGTTTATCTTGACTTTATCATACTGATATATCATACTGATATTGTTTAAAAACACTAATAATATTGATATAAAATGTTAATCAATTTTATTTATTGTTATAAGAATCAAAGGTAAATATGATTAGGCGAATGAAGCCTTAGGTTTCGCAGTCAATATCCCAACCACACACACATGTTGCAATCTATTTCAATACGGTTTATAGTACAAACTACAAACTATACATTTAATATCAAAATAGTGGGATATATTTTTTTAGTTGAGGACACTTGGTCACATTGCATTGTTTCAGGATAAGGTGAAATATCTTCAATAAATGGAAAAAAGCATGTATGTCATATATTATAATACTTTCTATACTCTTAATATGTAGTCTCGTATAAATTTGTAGTGACATGATTTTAAGTATAAGAACAAGAAGCTTGCAACAATTTTCAGAGAAAATAGAAAACTAAAACTATTTTAAAATGATTATTCGAAATAAAACATATGCATATATTCACAGTATTTGCCATCTAGTGGAATAACTGTAAAATTAAGTCAGTAAAAAAGGTACATTCAGTTTAATTAAATTAAGTAAATCATCTTGTATACTAAAATTAAGGTTGGAAAATTGTCGTTTCAAAATGAAAATCGACAGGGGCAACAGTACCTATACTAAAATACACTCTGTATAGATAATTATGTCAATGTTAATAATACTGGATAGAGAATTGAATATCCTTTCAAATGAGCTAGCACACGCCCCTATTCCCTATTAAAAAATAAGGGGTGGGGGAAATGGAAGGGAGGGGGTTGACAAATGACAGATATGTATGTACCGTAAAAACTGTGTTCCCCTTAGATCAAAAGTCGGGCTTTTATATTTATATGTTAAGTTCAATATAAATTTCACATAACTGAACTATCACTGTATCCTCCATTTTGATTATTATTGTTCTCAACTAACGCTATTTTCAAAATTCTTGCTTTCCTATCCACCTTTAACGTAAATTATTAAAAAATATAAAACTATTTCTTTATTAACGCTAGTCTCCGATAAGGCTACCGTGATTTAATGCTGAGGTACTAAAATGTTATAAAATTAACAAACAGTACGAGCAAGAACAAAGAGTCCACATTCTTCTTATAACTACAAGTGACTGAAACATCGAAACAATAATAATTCTTACTGTGTTATACAGAAAAAGGCAGTAGAAACGATTAATCTCATATTTATCGACAACACTGTATGGTCCTCACTTGATGAGCTGTAAGGAAATATACACGTAAAGTTGTCCTCACTTTGTGCGCATAACGAAAAAGTATATACAGTCTCACTTTAATAGCTGCGTATAATGGCCTCACTTGGGTGGCAATATACTTGAACAATACGGGGCACATATACGTAATGTTTTTTGTGTATACTCGTCATTTTTTAATTGCTATTTACTTGTCAAAGTCACTATGAAGAGTTGAAACGATTATGTCTACGTTTTCTACCGGTCCTCACTAAGTGCGCGTAATGTCAGGACCTCACTTTGATATCTGTGCATAAATATATATATTATATATATATATATATATATATATATATATATATATATATATATATATATAGTGACGGTACACCCCGATATGGGGCTAAGTCGCGAAAGCTTTCTAGATCCTATTTCTTAGGAGGATCAGTCCCTTTTGCTTATGTTATCTTCTTAACGATTTCTCTCCATTTCTTCCTATCTCTAGTTTTTCCCCGCCATTCTCTGACTCCTGCGTTTTTTAAGTCTTCTTCAACTTCTTGCAACCACTTTGATCTTGGTCTTCCTCTTTTCTTTCTTCCTCCTGGATTCCATTCTATCATAGCATATGTCACTGCTTCATCTCCTGCCCGCCAGATGTGACCTAACCATCTAACTCTGCATTGCTTTATTTTGGTCACGATATCTTCTTTTAGTACTTTCTTAATCTCTGCATTTGTTCGGCTTCGATATTCATTTTGCTCTGTTCTGATTGGTCCCAGTATGGTTCTCATGATCTTTCTCTCCACTATTCTTAAGTTTTCTTCATCTTTTTTAGTCATCGTCATTGTTTCTGCTGCGTATAATAATATTGGTCTAATTATGGTGTTATACATTCTCATCTTGGTTTTAATAGACAGTATTTTGCTTTTAAGTAGTGTTTTATTTGCAAAATAAGCTTTATTCGCTGCCAATATTTTTTTTTATTTCTGGTATTCTGTCACCCGTTTTGCTTATTGTCACTCCTAGGTATTTGAAATGTTCTACATCTTCAAACTCTGAATTTCCTATTTTGGTTTTTCCTTTTATTGCTGGTTTCCCTAGTCTTAATATTTTCGTCTTTTCTTCATTTAATCTGAGTCCCATTGTCTCCCCTTTCTCTTTTATTTCTTCTAGCATTTCTTTCATTATGTTTCTATTTTTTGCAATAATAACAATGTCGTCTGCATATGCGATTATTTGTCCACCTCTTGTTCTTAGGTTTCCTTTGTTTATATTTCGCAGTGTCGTGGATAAGGCATCCCCTTGTTTCACTCCTTTATTTATAATGAATTAATCTGTCTCGCCTCTTTGCGTCTTTATGCTAATTTTGGTAGTTCTCATTGTCATATTTATTAATTTTCTGAGTTTATGTGGGATTTTTAATTTTTCCAGGGCAATTATTAGTTGTTTTCTCTTAATCGAATCAAATGCCTGTTTGAAATCGATGAATAGCATTTCTAATTGCAGTTTATATTCATTTGCTTTTTCCATTATTTGTTTTATTGTGTGTATAGCATCAATTGTTGATCCCTTCTGTGAATCCACATTGGTACTGTCCCACTCTCTTCTTCGTGATCTTTGACAATCTTTTCCTTATTATCGAAGTCAATATTTTATATGTTGTGCTTAGTAGTGTTATTCCTCTATAATTTTCACAAATTTGTTGGTCTCCCTTTTTATGTATTGTTATTACCTGCCCTATCTCCCAGTCTTCTGGCATCTTCTCTTCCTTCCATATATTTTTCAATAGTGATAGTATTTTTTCCTTCAGTTCCTTTCCTCCGTATTTTATAAGTTCCATGTTAATTTCGTCTTTTCCTGGAGCTTTTCCATTTTTGCTCTTCTGTATTACTTCCTCGAGTTCATCTATTGTTGGCTCTTTTGAGACTTCAATGTGTATTTCGTCTGTTTCTTCGTCCACCGTTTCCTCTTCTTCGTGCATTTCTTCTCCGGTGTATTCCTCCATCAAGAATTCTCTGTAGTGATCTGCCCATACCTGCCTATATTCATTGTCTTCTACAATCACTATTCCCTCTTTATTTTTTATTCCGTTTGTTTTACCTTTGTATTTTTTGGTTTGTTCTTTAATATTTTTATAGAAATGTTTCGTGTTTCTATTTGTTCTTTCCTGTTCTATTTCTTGCATCTTTTCATCTGCCCATCTTCTTTTATTTTGTCTTATAATTTTTTTAGCGTCCTTTCTTAATTTTTCATAACTTTCTCTGTCTTCCTCTTTATCCGTTCTCAGCCATTTAATTCTTGCTTGCACCTTTTGTGCTGTTAGTTCTTTACATTCGTTGTTATACCATTCGTTTTTTGTTTTATTTTGGTGTTTGCCTACTTGCTTTTTTGCAGCTTCTTCTATTGACTTTTTGATCATGTCCCATTCTGATTTGATGTCCTCTGCTTTATATTTCTCTCTTATTTGCACTGTTACTTCTTCTTCATATTTTTTTCTAATATCTGCATTCTGCAATTTATTGACATTCCATTTTTTCTGTTGATTTTTCTGTTTAGTTTGGATTTTAACTTTTTGTCTTATGGTGGCTGCGACCATATAGTGGTCTGAATCCGCACACGCACCTCTGAAAGTTCTCACGTCCTTCATTGAAGATTGTTTTCTTTTGTTTATTAGTATGTGATCAATTTGGCGATACGTTTTCTGATCAGGTGACCTCCATGTTACTTTATGCATTTTAGGGTGTTCAAATTTTGTTGAGCTTATTATCATGTTTGTTCTTGTTGCTAGGTTACATAGTCTTAGACCATTATCATTAGTGTTTTTGTGTACGGTGTGTTTTCCTGCAATTTGCTGTAAAAAATCTTCTTTTCCAATCTGGGCATTGAGGTCTCCTAGTATAATTATATCATCTTCTTTGGGTATTTTTTCCATCTCTTCTTCTATCTTATCATAAAAATTGTCTTTATCGTCTGTATTGCTTGTTTCTGTAGGTGCGTATAGGTTTAATAGTGATATATTAAATGGTTTATTATTTATTCTTACATACGCAATTCTTTCACATATCGGTTTAAAGTTTATGACTTTTTCTCTTAGCTATCCTAGAATCATGAATCCCACTCCTTTTTGTCCTTGCTTCTTTCCTCCTGAGTATAATAGTGTAAAGTCTTGTTTATCAATCTGTCCTTGTCCCTCCCACCGTGTCTCTTGCAGTGCTGCAATATCTATTTTATACTTTGCTAGTTCTTTGCTTACTTCTAGCATTTTTCCTGGTGCCAACATCGTTCTTATATTCCATGTGCTTATTTTCAGTTCTTTATGTTTTTTATTTTTTTGTTTTCGTCTTGTATTTTTGTTTCCTTGTCTGCTCTTATTTATTTCTGTTTTGTGATACATCAATTTATCTGCACTCATTTCCTTTTTATTTGCCTCGTCCGTCGCCAAATAAGTATTGTCTTGTATTCCCTGATCAGTTGCTAGTTTTTTGAAACGTTTTGAAAAACCTCATCCAACTGATTCTTGTTCTTATTCCATTTCCTCTCCCGTCCATCTATTATCAATTTGTTGTGCTTAATTTGGACGCGTTTTCCTTTCTTTATTTCATCATTTGCTATTTTGACTATTTCTTTTTGTATTTGTAATTCCTCTTTCGTTAAATCATTGTTTATATATATTCTTTCTTCCTTTACTTCTTTAAGTTTTCTTTTATTTTCCATTACTTTTATTTTTTCCTCTTTGTTTGGCAATCTGACTAAACATGTTTTGTTTCCTAATTTCACAGCTTCTTCTATCTTTATATTAATATTTAGTTCTTTTTTCATAAAGTTCTCCAGTGTTTCTTTTAGTAATCTTCTATTTTAGAATATAGTCTGTATATAGTCTGAATATAGTATTTGTATTGTTCTTTGTGAGGGAAAAATGTATTGTTAATTCGTATTTCATTTATGCTGCAGAGGTCCGTCAGAATGTCTCCGTTTTTATTTCTGATATTTTCATTATATCGCTGTTTTATTTCCGGAACTGTGTCATTGCCAACACGGGCATTAAAGTCACCCATAATTATTATATATTCATCATTTGGGATCTCGTTTATTACACTCTGAAGGTGTTCATAGAAGTTTTCTCTTATGGTGGCATCCGTGTTGTTCTCAGGTGCATAGATCGCTATCACGTTCAGAGGTTTGACATCCAGTTTGACTTTTACACTAACTATTCTTTCGGAGATATATCGGCACTCTTGTACTTGGTGTACAAATTTTCTGTGAACTAGCAGTGCGACTCCTTCCTTGGCTCTCGTATCTTTTGCAATACCACTGTAAATCATCAGATAGTCATCTAGCATAATTTGACCCTTTCCTTTTTTCTTGGTCTCTTGTAGTGCACATATGTGTATATTTTTTTCTACAAGCTCTTTTGTGATTTTCTGCTCTCTTGTGTTTAGAGACTTCACATTTCAAGTACCGATGCGAAATACATTTTTCGTTTTCCATAAATTCGTTGTCCTTTTTATCGCATTGATCGTCGTAATGAAATCATTCCTGTTCCGAGGCATAATCCTGTTTCTATGAGCTATGGTTTTAACGTATATCAGTAGGGTGCTAACCTGGCTGTAGACCCCCTCTTTCTTTATCCGGGCTTGGGACCGGCAACAGTTCTGTCGAGCTACTCGATCACACCAAACAAAACTGAAGGTGGAGTTTGATTTATGGATTGCTGAAAATAATTGATCACCACCTTTTTTTATACATTTCAGAACATATTTCATCGATTCCTGGGGCTTTATTGTCTTTGAGTTTTAGGATGGCATTTGACACTTCTTCTCTTATTGGGTCTTCACTGTGTAGTTGATGAAGTAGATTTTGTTGATTTTCTATGTTGTAACATTCTTCAATATCGTTTATATTTAGATATTTGCTGAAATGTTGTGCATATCTGTTAAGAACTGAGTTTTTGTCATGTAGAATTTCACCGTTAGTGTCTCTACAAATTTTTAATGGTTTAAATTCTCGACGGCTTTTATTTAAGGATTTGTAGTATTTTCTCGTTTCATTTTTATCAAATAAACTTAGTATCTCATTGATAGTGTTCTTTTCGTATTCACTCTTCTTACCTCGATGAATACGTTTTACATCTCTTCTAAGACGTCTATAATCTTCTTTTTTGATATGCTACGTTCTTTCTGTTGGTGGCCATTTCGCATTCATGATCAAACCAATAATTTCGTTTTTTTTGACCTGGTTTTGCCCAATGTTTCAACCGATTTCTGTAACATAATATCTCGTATATTTGTCCATAGTTTGTTAATGTCTTCTTCTTTGTTCCGGAAACGCGTATTTAAAATCTAAATTAAATATTAGCGCGCCATACATTGAAGTTGTCGATTCGTTGTTCCATTTTTATTGGCCTGACGGGCGAGAAATTGTCCTCGTCTCGTCAACTCGCTAAAAAATGTATCGCCAGTACCCTGACTCAATTAGAGTTGTACACATATTATGTGTGGTTAAAAATTTGTAGACCATACGTAAAAATTGTATTTTGTTGTTTTGAATAAGTGTTTTTAATCATTTATTGTTTCTTAACTCCTTTATTTTATACAGGAGTAAATACAAAATTTCACCTAACTGTTCAGTTTGTAGTAGACTATATTGGAGTCTACTTATTGTATTTGTGATTTTATTACCGCCAAATTCAGCGAAGAACTAACAGATTTGTGGTGTTTGGGCTAAGTTTGAGCCGTGGCCGTTCGAGACCAGCAGATTTCTTCGACCAGCAGAAGTTCCTTGACTTGAAACCAGCCACCGGGAAGTGCAATAATGGGACTATGGTAGCTATACAGAACTTTTTGAGTATACATTTTCAAATAAATTTACATTCATAGACATTTTGAATTTTGACTCCATATTCAATACAGGTTTTGATTGGTTCTTTTTTTAATTTAATTATTGATTTATTTTGTAACTTTTTTTTGTCTAGGATAATTAAACCTTTACTTTCTCAACTCGCTTTATTAATTTAATCTTAGTTAAAGGATTAGATATAACCTTTTACCACCTCTTTATGGGGTGTGATTTTTGAACCAAAGCGTTGGTAACTAACATTCAGTCCACAGAGGTCATTGGGACCTTATTTAGTCAATAACAAATTGGGAATTTAACCCCCAGTTTGTCCATGGTCCTTCGAGCCGGATCTAAACGATAGAGTTTGAGAAATAGTACAGATTTTATATCTAATTTTCAATTTATACTTATTTTATATTTTGGTTGATAAAAATGGATGAAGCAACGGCTCGTTCAAAGAAAAAGACGGGTAAATCGAATATTACTCGCGTTGAAACTTGGATTCGTGATCATTTAGATCAAATAAATAGTAAATTTGCTATAGCCGTGAAACTAGATATGCTAAAAGAAGCATCTCATAATATTAATGACGGTTATAACTACTTAGAAGGCACATTGCCCGATGGAAGCAAATTAGAAACGCGAGAAGAGACAGACGCGCTTTATTTGGGATCTTTTGACATTTTATGCACGAAACTAGATTTATTGTCTAAAGATATTTTAGATTTAGAGTCAGTTAGCACAATCTCAACAAAAAATGTATCGCCAGTAGCCGTTAGACTCCCTGAGTTTTCAATCCAACCGTATTCAGGTAAAATAACGGAATGGGACTCGTTTTTTCAAATATTCGATATAACAATTTTAAAATGATTCATTATCAGATATTCAAAAACTGATGTATTTAAAATCATATGTTAGAGGTGAGCCGGCTAAATTAATATCAAATTTTCCGGTTGTTGCAAAAAATTTAAAGTTAGCTTTGGATACTCTAGTAGAGAGGTATGGAAATAAATATAATTTGACTAAAACATTATTTTTGGAACTACTTGATTTTAAAGCGGTACCACAAAATGCAAATCACATACAACTTAGAGATTTATATGTTCATGTCGTGTCTCATAAACTTGAAGCTTTGGATAATTTAAATCTAACTGATAAGGATAAATTAGATTGGATACTTATATTTTTAGTAGAACAAAAACTTGATAAGAACAACTGCAAACAACGGAAACATTAAATTCTTCTCCGAGCCTCGCAAACGATAAAAATGTTAGTAATGGTAATAACGCGAGTATCGAATTTACGACTTTTTTTTTCTTTTTTTTGTAAGCATTTATTAGCAATCAGAATTACATATTCTATAAGCTAATTTGATAACAAGTACAATAACATATATCAATGTATTATTGTACACTAAAATGGCGTTATGAGGTACATCACCCAGCGGTTTCACCTCAGTTTCAGCGAAGATCTATGGGCCATAATCTTCGCAATCTTCTGTTGTTTAGTGGCTGCAGTAATGGTAATATTAATTGGTTGGGGTGGTCTTCCAATTTCTCGTGATGTCTGTTGGCTCTTTCTTGAATTACTGTGCTGACTAACGGAATGTTTAGGTCTGTATGAAGGGTTTGGTTGGAAATGTACCACGGGGCATTTGCGATGGTGCGTAGAATTTTTGATTGAGTTCTTTGGATAATTTTTGTGTTTGATTTGCTGGCACAACTCCATAGTTCTATACCGTACGTCCATATAGGTTTGATGACTGTTTTATAAATCAGCAGTTTGTTCTCAATTGAGAGTCGAGATTTTCTACCTATAAGCCAATTTATTTCTTTCACTCTCAACTCAATTTGTTTCTTCTTCTTTAAAATGTGTTGTTTCCAGTTTAATTTAGAATCAAGATGAAGCCCCAGGTATTTGACGATGTTCTGTTGTGGTATGTTGACTTGATTAAGGCTAATATTTGGGCATTGGTCTTTCCTTAGTGTGAAAGTTATATGTGTTGACTTAGTTTCGTTAGCTTTTATCTTCCATTTCTTTAACCGCTGTCTAATTTACGACTTTGACAATGTCTAATAGAAATTCGGTTGTCCTGTTGGGAACTATAAATGTTTTCTTATATCCAAAATATGGTCGTAAAATTTCGGTCAAAGCGTTAATTGATCCGGGTAGTCAATTATCTTTTATAACCGAAGAGCTTGCAAATAGATTAAAATATCCTACGCAGGAAAAGAATATGTCGATTTATGGTTTAGGAATTAATTTAACGAGGTCACCAAAGACGGTCAATATCGTAATAAATTCGTCGGTAAATTCAGAAAAAATGAGAATGTCTTGTGGTAGATATTTTGAGCAAAATAACAAATCCATTACCGCAATTTGAAATTGATAGTAAAAAAACTTTGCATTCCCTCTCATTTTGTTTTGGCAGATTCTCAATATTACGTGACGTCGGCAGGCCCGGACTGGCCCGCCGGCCCACCGGCCCTTGGGCCGGTGCGCCTTTTGCTTTCGTTGGTATTTATCCACAAAAAATTAAACGCTGAAAAAAATTTTTTTTGAACCTTTACACAAAGATGATGCAGCTACCATTCCCCTAAAAAATGTTTTTACTTGCCTCTGGCTTCCCCTTTTAGCGCCGAGGGCGCACCAGAAACCTACATAATGAAGCCAGTCGGTATAACAAAATACAACTTTTAATTTAAACATTTTTACTATTCGAGCGCCTTTCGTAGGTATCAATATCCGCTGTTTCTTTTAAAATAAATAATAGCTTGGATGCAACGAGCGGCGCCCTCGAAGAAAATTTTTACAATTCGGGCGCCTTTCGTAGGTATCAAGTTCCGCTGATTCTATTATAATAAATAGCTTAGATGCAACGGGCTACGCCCTCAAAGACAAGTTTTAAGATTCGGACGCCTTTTCGTAGGATTAATTTCCGCTGTTTCTATTATAATAGAAATAGCGGATATTTGTAACTAGAACTACGAAAGGCGCCCAAATCGTAAAAATTGTTTGCAAGGGCATTGCGCGTCGTATCTAAGCTATTTGATTTTCTGATATAAAGAGTGTTAACTCTCCATAACTACATTATACATAATAGATTGTTGCGTCCCAGAATCCTAAATGATGAAGCCAGACAATTAACAAAATACAACTTGTCATCTCGTATCAGGTATCAAATAATCAAATAGCTTAGATGCGATGCGCGCCGCCCTCGAAGATTATTTTTGCGATTCAAGCGCCTTTCGTAGGTATCAATATCCGCTTTTTCTATTATACTATAAGAGTGTTACATCTCACAATTGGCCTAAAATACATGAGTGCATTTTTCTGCGCTCTTAAGGTAACTACATTATACATATAGGATTGTTGCGCTCTAGAGTCCTACATAATGAAACCAGTGGTTACAAAAAAATTCAACTAAGATAACTAAATTCAGATAATCAAAGGCTAAAACACATAGCTTGAAAATGGTGCTCAGGGTTTTATGTTAATAGCCTAGATGCAAAGCACTACACCATTCAATTCGTTACACACAATCTTGAAACCTTGCCCTAGATATCTCTTTTGAGATCCTGAAGCAGGTTACTCCACCTTTCTCTTTTCGATCATCTAATCTCATTTCTGTATCCATTCTGCATACGCTTCAATTCATTCATTCTTTTACAAATCTCCTTCTTGAACTCTTATTAACCTCTTGCACTTTCTTCTTATTCTTATACAATTTGTCCTCAAATATGTATGCCGCTCGTTCCACCAGTATGGTTGTTTCCTTTCATACCTCTCATTTGACTCCACACAAGCCAACTCCGATGCTGCACTCAGACCTACAATCAACTCACTTACATCCTCGCATCTCGGACCAAAAGATCCACAAAATCTCTTCATTTAAGTTTCTTTATATCGATATCTCTATCTTTCTGTTGATTCCTTTTGCTGTTATTTCAAAACTCACATACTTATGTAAGCTGAGCTATTCTTCTTCCAAAACAGTCTAGCTTATGACCCTGTTTAGAAGTGACGTTGAAACCAGTGAGATGTCCAGAAAGGATTCACTACTACTACTACCTCTCACGAATGTAGGTGCCTTACCGACATTTAGCACAGTACACCTTATGGCGTGGATCCATTCTAATTGGTTTGTGACTTTCCCATCAGATCTCGTATCATTAATTATTCTTTGTCGAGAGATCAACTTTACATTGGTCTCCTGAAAGAGGGTCACGTCATAACCTTTCCGTCGTGCAAGTGCCTCCGTAACGTCGTGAGCGGCTCTCGCCCTTCCCACATTTATTTGAAGAAACTTCCTCCTATTATATGGTTTTTATCTCTCTAACTTACTTACCCGTACGCTGCCGATTCCTGATCCTAGATGCGTTCATCCATCCTTTCCTCGTTCCTTGTGCCAGGGTCTTTCTTGAGCCCCGCTTTTCCAAGATCAGTTTTTTATACTCCAAGCACTGTAAGCGGTCGGCTCTGTGACCGGACTCTAAAAGTGAGGCAAAAAGTCATCTCACTACTTCACTCTCGTGTCTGGTGCCCCCCTTGCCACATCTGTAGCAGGAGTTCAGCTTGTTTTCTCCCTTGCAGTCAGTTTTACTATGCCCGAATTTCAGGCATCTGAGGCACCGCTGGATATGCACAGTCTATCTCGTATCTTGCACGACTCCCAACGAATGGGCATTTTCTCTTTCCAGTGCCTTCTTGGCTCCGATGTGCGTCAGTCCGACTGTGACTTTTGTATTTCCTTCTCTATTTTTCCTTATAGAGATGAGTTTGACGTCGTTAGGCTTCCTACATTCGTGCATTATACCGAGATGCATGCAATATTCCGATATTAACATATGGGGCACAAACATCGACAATCACAAAAAAGAATATGAACATACTCAGAGTCACTCAACACGCGATGGAAAGAGCAATGCTTGGCATATCACTTAAGGACAGGAAAACAAACACATGGATAAGACAGAAAACCAAAGTCACCGATGTGGTACAAAAATCATTAAAATTTAAATGGGAATACGCTGGACGTGTAGCTAGGAGCGATCTAAACAAATGGCACAGAACAATTCTAACCTGGAGGCCATACCAACACAAAAGACCCAGAGGCAGAGGTCCTATGAGATGAACAGATGATCTGAAACGGACTGCCGAGAAAAATTTTCTACAAGTAGCGTACAACAAAAAGCAATTGAAAGGAAGACTTGAAGAGGCTTATGTTCAGATGTGGACGTGAATGGCTAGACGGAGAAGAAGAAGGCTTCCTGCTGCCGGTATACCTCCGAAGGATCCTCAGGATTTCTTCCATTGTGACATCTCCGTCCATATCAAATATGTTCACCTGGTCCTGATAGCCCCGGTCGTCCTCTACTGTGTTTCCTTCCGGGCGGGCCACGATAGTCTTTTTCAGGAGCTCGGCTTGTTCTTTTCCTATCACTTCGAGGTTGAGGTCCCCGCGCCCCTAGTCTTCTTAATGCTTTTGACGCTAATCCCCTCCTTCCTCGTGTCTGCGCTACCCTTAATTAGCTTGAGCAACTCGGCGTAGGACTTTCCACCTCCCTTCACAATCACCTTCTGCGTCCCCGCGTTCGTACTTCTCCAGTGCGAGGTGGAGGTCTATACCCATAAAGATTACTTTCAGGAGCTTCCTGATGTTCCTACCTCTTTAGGCCCCTATTACTCTTAGGGACGCCTCTCTGATCTCCAGTGTCTCCATGTCTTCCCTCAATTTCAAAAGAATTGCCAGTAGTCTCTTATCCCCGTCCATTTCCTTCACCCATTTCCCCTGTTCTCTTCCTCCTGACCCTTCCTTGTAATTGTGGTCATAGTATTAAGTTGGAGCTACTTCAGCCCTCCTGGTCTGTATGTATCTCCTGCACATACTACCGGTTTTTTCCTTATCAGGTCGTGGTACCTTATCCCCTCACCGGAAAGTCCAGGTTCCATGACCACTACTAAGTCGCCTGCAGATTTATTCCCTCTTTCGGGTTTGGCGACCGCATATAGTTATTTTATTCCCATTCGACTTTATAATGTCGTTTATGTTTTCAAAGGCTCTTTCACCTGAGTTCAGGACCGTTGCGATCATTTCTATCTCTCTTTCACTAAGTTTTTCGGGAAAGAACTTTCGAAGTCAATATGCATTCCTCGCCGGTTTTCTCCACTATTCTATCTCGTTTCTCAATGCTGCCGAGGGCGACTTGTCTGAAAGTGTCTTCTGTGACTCTCTTAAGGTTTTTACCTCTCATTATTGATCTCGACCTTCGTGTTTGTATGGTTGGACATTAGTTTCACCAAATTATTTATGTCTCTATTAAGTTTCTCCATTGCTCTTACCATAGCCTTATGTCGTAGTTCTCATCCTTCTCTCTAGATGTTTTTCCCCAAGTACGGAGCTCTATTGAAAGATTGCCTCCCCTGGAATTGCGGATTTTTTATCAAGGTTTACTCTTATATTATGTATGGAGTTTTAGAGCGCTCTAAAAATTTGACAACATTCAACAAGATTCTGTTGAACACCAGTCATTATGATTTTTGTTAAATGTTTTTGAACCAGTAGATTCTTCTGTTAAAGCAGTTAAAAAATTACTCACACTTTTCAAAAATTCGTTTGGAGTCTCCAGAGAGTACCTACCAAATAGCGTAACGGAGTAAAAGAGATACTGGGAAACTGAAGCTATATTTTTGCGGTATCTTAATATAATTTACTCTTCCCAATAAAAATAGTAAATTACTTTATGGATTTAAATTAAAATTAAATTTAAAAAAATTCACAAGTAATATTGATGTACTTTACATAAAACGTTTGATGTAAAAGATTAGGAGGGGGGTCTGGCGCCTTTTTTTGGAGATTAGGTTGGCGCCTTTTTTAGAATTTGGGTTGGCGCCTTTTTCATGAGCCAGTCCGGCCCTGGACGTCGGATATACATTTGTTGATTGGAGCAGATTATTGCTATAAATTATTGGTAGATGGTATGCACCACATGGGAGAAAACATGCCAACCCTTCAAAATTCAAGAATGGGATGGATTATAGCCGGTTCAATACCAACTTCGTTTATAAAAAACCCTTCGAGTAAGAATTCACATGCACCTCACGCATGTTTTGGAACTAAACAACTGGAGTCTATTCACACAAGTGAAGATGCATCACCATGCGTTTCATTGTGTATCTCTTCGGGAAATTCTGAGACTCTCGAGTACATTGTACAAAAATTTTGGTGCACTGAGGACGTTCCGAGAGAGAAGCCAAGTTTGAACTCCGATGAATTAATAGTGGAGAAAATATTTGTAGATAGCACAGTTGTACTTCCAGATGGAAAATATCAAGTAGATATGCCTTTTCGTACTCCTAACTCTTTTGGAAAGTTAGGAGATTCGCTGGCTATGGCTAAAAACCGTTTCTTTAATCTAGAAAAGAAGTTAGGTAAAAATAAATCTCATTTCGACGAGATAAATCGGTTATTAACGAATATTTGCAACTAGATCACGCCAAAGTGATTCCCTTGAAAAAATATAATAAAAATTTTAATAAATATTTTTTGCCTCATTTCGCAGTCATACGCGAAGACAGTATTTCGACTAAAGTTAGAATTGTTTGCGATGCTAGTGGGAAAACCTCTACCGGTCTCTCACTAAACGATATAATGCTAAAGGGGTATCAGGTACAATCTAACTTGTACGATATCTTATTACGATTTCGCACTTTTAAATTTGTCTTAATTGGAGATATTTAAAAAATGTTTAGGCAAATAAAAGTTAATCCAAATCAAACATTTTTGTTAAATATTTTATGGAGAAATAACGTTATAGTCTAAGAGCTGGGAGCGGATTTTGTGCGTGATAAGTAATATGGAAAAACTATACGGAGATATGTTGAATTAGTTGTGGACATGACTTTCACCAACGGTCGGAAACCAGAGTTGGGGCCGAGGGTAGTTATAAGGGGTCAAAGTCGCGGTTTTTATTATTTTTTTATGACGCTCATGATCGAGATAGTTCACCAAAATTTGGGAATAAGTAGGACATGACGTACCTAAGTAAAATCTCTAGGGGCTCAACGCTGCGTGGCCGACAAAGGGGTGGGGGTAGGGGGTGAATATAAAAAATATAAGGGGTTTTGTGCGACGTTCGTGATTGAGATAGTGCACCAAAATTTGGGTATAAGTATACCATGACATAAATAATTAAAATCCCCAGAGCCGGAAAACAGAGTGGGGAAGGAAGGTAGTTATAAGGGGTCAAAGTTCCGTTTTTTATTATTTTTTTTGTGACGATCATGATCGAGATAGCGCGCCCAAATTTGGGAATAAGTAGGTCATGACGTAACTAAGTAAAATCTCCAGGAGTGGAACGAGAAAGGGGCCGAGAAAGGGGTGGGGCAGGGGTGAATATAAAAAAATGTAAGGGGTTTTTTTGCGACGTTCGTGATTGAGATAGTGCACCAAAATTTGGGAATAAGTAGACCATGACATAGCTAAGTAATATCCCCAGAGGCGGAAACCAGAGTGGCGGACGAGGGTAGTTATAAGGGGTAAAAGTCGCGGTTTTTATTATTTTTTTTTGTGGCGCTCATGATGGAGATAGTGCACCAAAATTTGGGAGTAAGTAGATTATGACGTAACTAAGTAAAATTTTCATGGGCGGAACGCTGCTTGGGGTACAAAGGGGTGGTAGGCAGAGGGGACTATAAAAATATATGGGGTTTTTTTTTGCCGTCCCTGATCGAGATGTTACACCAAAATTTGGGAATAAGTAGATCATGACATTACTAAGTAAAATCTCCAGGGGCGGAACGCCGCGTGGGGCACAAATGTTGTGCCGGGTCACAAAAAGAAATAATACACACTGCGACTTTGACCCCTTAAAACTGCCCTCATCCCCAACTCTGGTTTCCGGCTCTGGGGATTTTACTTAGCTAAGTCATGGTCTACTTATTCCCAGATTTTGGTGCACTATCTCAATCTAGCACGTCGCAGAAAACCCCTTATATTTTTTATATTCACACCTACCCCCAACCCTTTATCGGCCATGCAGCGTTCCACCCCTGAAGACTGTACTTAGTTACCTCATGACCTACTTATTCCCAAATTTTGGTGCACTCTCTCAATCACGAACGTCGCAAAAAAACCCCTTATATTTTTTGTATTCACCCCTGCCCCACCCCTTTGTCGGCCACGCAGCGTGCCACCCCTGGAGATTTTACTTAGTTACGTCATGACCTACCTATTCCCAAATTTTGGTGCACTCTCTCGATCATGAGCGTCACAAAAAAAATAATCAAAACGTCGACTTTGACCCCTTATAACTACCCTCATCCCCAACTCTGGTTTCCGGCTCTGGGGATTTTACTTACTAATGTCATGATCTACTTATTCCCAAATTTTGGTCCACTATATCAATCACGAACGTCGCAAAAAACCCTTTATATTTTTTATGTTTACCCCTACCCCCACCCCTTTGTCGGCCACGCAGCGTTCCGCCCCTAAAGATTTTACTTAGTTGCGTCATTACCTACTTATTCCCAAATTTTGGTGCCCTATCTCGATCATGAGCGTCATAAAAAAAAATAATAAAATCCGCGACTTTGACCCCTTATAACTAATCTCGGCCCCAACTCTGGTTTCCGGTCGTTGGTGAAAGTCATGTACACAACTAATTCAACATATCCCCGTATAGTTTTTTCATATTACTTATCACGCACAAAATCCGCTTCTATCTCTCCGACTATTAGTGAACAACTATCGTGTATAGAGATGCAAAGATTAACATTCGGCACGAATTGGGCGCCCTTTTTGGCTACTAGAGTACTAAAAGATATCGCAAATAAAAATCAAGCGAATTATCCTTTTGTTTCGCACATTTTAACAGAACAGACATATATGGATGATATCTTGGCGGGTTGTGATTCTGTTAGTGAATTGAATAAGCTAAATAATGACTTAAGTACACTGCTTAATGGATCTGGATTTACATTGCACAAAATTGTTTCAAACTTTACTGAGTTGTTACAAAAGGATCAGAATGTTTCAAACAGTTTCGAATTACAGAACATAGATCTGTCAAAGGAACACTCTAATAAGGTGCTTGGTTTAAGATATAATCCAGCTACTGATGTTTTGAGCTTTGCAGTACCGGAAATTGCGGAAAGTAAACCGATCACTAAGGCCGATGCCACATTATGCGTTTTGACCGGATGCGTTTCCGCCGCATCCGGTGAAAACGCATAGTGTGACAGATTGGTCCGGTTGCGTTGGAAACGGATGCGTTTTGAGTCATCGGTACGCGCTTACAAACTGCACCAGACTAAACGCATAGTGTGACAGGTCGGTCCGGTTGCGTTGGAAACGGATGCGTTTTCACCGCATCCGGTCAAAACGCATAATGTGGCATCGGCCTAAGAGGAAGATTTTATCGTTGGTTGCTCAATGTTTTGATCCATTAGATTTGTTGACACCATTTATCGTTAGAGGAAAAATTTTAATTCAAAAGCTTTGGTTATTGAAAATTGGTTGGGATTCGGAAATCACAGAACCGCATTTGTTAAGGATTTGGGAAGAGTTTTGCTCGGACTTTATTCAGTTAAAAACAATAATTATTCCTCGTTACGTTTTAACAAATTCAGACACTTGTAAAATAGAATTGCAAGTGTTTTGTGACGCAAGTGAAGCGGCATATGCAGCAGTTGTATATATGAGAACGATTTACAGTAATGAATCAATCTCTTCGGTATTAATTGCGTCAAAATCACGAGTCGCACCTTTGTTAAAAATGACGATTCCCAGATTAGAGTTGTGTGCAATAAGTTTGGGTACGCAGTTGGCTAGTTCTCTTATAGATATTTTTAAGGATCGTGTTAGGATTGACGAATGTCATATATGGTCGGATTCAGAGATAGCTTTATATTGGGTTAATTCAAGTTCGTCAAGGTGGAATGTTTTTATGGCAAATCGGGTAGCAGCTATACAGTCAATAGGGAAAAGTTTTCTTTGGCATCATGTTAAATCTAATTGTGTTACGTTTCAAAATCGTACTACGACACTCCACCCTGTATATCCATCACAACATTGATATTTGTAAATTAATAATTAATTATTTCATACCTATGGTGTCACCTGGAGGTCAAAAACCCAGAACGCAAGTGTTGTCAACTATAATTCCTACCTCTGGTGTGGATCTATTTCGTTAATTAGGAAACAGATGGACTTTTGGCATTGTTTGTAGTACCTTTACGGTGTTGTCTTATTGTATTTATTGTCTTTCTGTTATTGTCTTACTAAGGGATGAAGGAATTCTCGCGGAGCGTGTTTTCCATAATTTCCCATTATCTTAGTAATGTTGGAAATAGTAGGGTATTTTAGTATAAAGTATAAATAGGAATAGTACTGTGTCATGTGAGAATGCCGTAGATGGGGTGTTCTGCGGGTATTCTAGGTTGTTGTAGATGCTTGGCAACGTCGTAGAAGTTTGACAGTTTTGGTGGAACGAAGGAAAGTGAAAAGTGGAAAGCATGGTCTTTTATTTTGTGTACGGCGCTCGGAAAAGAGGTGTTCTCTTCACCAGTTAGTGGTTTTAAAGGCCGTAGCATATCTAGAAGGGTGGTGAATGTGGTTGGACCAAACCCATCTTCAACTTTCTTGGATCAAAAGAGACTAATTATAGAAAAACCTCGAGATAATCTGAAATGCGGCATTATTTTGAGTAAGTGTTTTTTTATTACGTTTCGCCATGATTTGACCATGTGATCGTGGTACCTTTTTGTAATACAGGCTATTTATTTTAGGGTTTTTTTATTTTGGGGGAAAACAGATTTCCCGTATACTTTTATCTCTGATGAGAGATTTTTGCAAACATATTGCATATTTTGCTGTAGTACCGTATTGGAGTTTTTGTGAATGGTATCTAGTTTCCCGGATTCGCTTGCATGTGGTTCCATTAAGGTTCTGGATGAACCATGCGGCGTAGATGGACCTTTCCAGTGGAACGGGTTAATTGGTAACTTATTCAGTTATTTCTATAGGATTTTTAGGAGTCCCGTGGGAGCGTAATGACCTTAGTTGTGGACAATTATTGGAGAAGTGTAAATAACTATTTTAATTTATATTGCTTATTGACCTGGAAGGTAAGTCTTTAACGTTTTTTTTATTGTGGAAAAATACAGTAAAACATGTATTTCAATATAACAAGCTAAATATCATGAGCAAGCCATTCTGAATTCTTTTCCGCGTAAATATCTGTTGTAGTCGACTACAAAAACGATAGACCTGACTATCTCACATTTCTATTAGTATAGTATAGTTGATCCAAAAGATGGCATAACCCAGACATCCAAAGTGAAAGTTATCCTTCAACACCAAATTGTTCTATATGGTCCACACAATGTCCAGAAAAAAGTCACACCATTTTGAGCGTCGGGTTTGGGGGGAGAGGGGGGAGAATTCGGTAAATTTGTAGTTTTTTAAGTTTTTCGCCAATATTTCTAAAACTATGCGGTTTAGCATGAACAACCTTCTATACAAAATTGTTCTACATTAAATTTGAAATAAAAAAGGCCCTATGCATAATCTTTCTAAAATGAATGATTCCAAAGTTACGGAGGTAGTATAGTATAACTGGTCCAAAAAAGGCCTAACCCAAACATCCAAAGTAAAAGTTTTCCTCCCACACCAAAATGTTCTATATGGTCCACATATTGTTCAGTAAAAAGTTACACCATTTTGAGCGTCCGGTTTGGGAGGGAGATGGGAGAGAAGCCGGTAAATTAGTAGTTTTTTTACGTTTTTCGTCAATATTTCTAAAACTATGCTTTAGCTTAAAAAATGTTATATACAAAAATGTTCTACATGAAATTTAAAACAAAAAATATTCTATACATAATTGTTATAAAATCAACGGTTTCAGAGTTACGAAGGGTGAAAAGTCGAGGTTTTCGATACTTTTTATATTTTTTGGGCAATATTTAGGATATAACTATACCAAAAACCCAGACATCCAAAGTGAAAGTTATCCTCCAACACCAAATTGTTCTATATGGTCCACATAATGTTCAGAAAAAAGTCACACCATTTTGAGCGTCGGGTTTGGGGGGCGGGAGAGGGGGGAGAAATCGGTAAATATAAAAAGTATCGAAAACCTCCACTTTCACCCTCCGTAACTCTGGAACCGTTGATTTTATAACAGTTATGTATAGAACCTAACGCTAAAGCATAGTTTTAGAAATATTGACGAAAAACATAAAAAAACTACTAATTTTCCGAATTCTCCCCCATCTCCCCCCCAAACCGGACGCTCAAAATGGTGTAACTTTTTACCGAACAATATGTGGACCATATAGAACAATTTGGTGTTGAAGGAAAACTTTTACTTTGGATGTCTGGGTTAGGCCTTTTTTGGAGCATACTACCTCCGTAACTTTGGAACCGTTCATTTTAGAAGGGTTATGCATAGGTCCTTTTTTATTTAAAATTTAATGTAGAACAATTTTGTGTAGAGGGTTGTTCATGCTAAACCGCTTAGTTTTAGAAATATTGACAAAAAACTTAAAAAACTACGAAATTGCAGATTTCTCCCCCCTCTCCCCCCCCCCAAACCCGACGCTCAAAATGGTGTGACTTTTTTCTGGACATTATATGGACCATATAGAACAATTTGGTGCTGGAGGATAACTTTCACTTTGGATGTCTGGGTTTGGGTCTAACTATACCATACTATATGTAAAAAGTATCATAACATCGGCAGGTATATAGCGTGACTGATATTGCAAAAAGTCGTATGTCAAAATTTCAGTTTTTCTTTTATGGGCTTTAAGAGTGGCAAATTATGTTTACCATCCACCAGCAAAATGTCTTATGTCAACAGCTGATAAATTGTAAAATATAACCTTATTTTTAAAAGTCTTATGTTTTCTCAGTTGATTGTTGTTATTGCAAAATGCCTTATGTCTGAGAAGACTGAAACAGGAGGTAAGTTGTAATTTGCTTTCTCTCCCAGTTACTTTATACTGTATAGTGCTGTTATATTTCTGATTATAAGTGTTTCATAAGGGTTTTAACTGTAATCTGCATGTTATTTAATAGTTTATACGGACTTACAACAATATCTTTTTACACGGTTACATTTTTAGGTGTTTTTAGGTTGTTTGTTACAACAATTTAAGCTCTAGAAAACTGATTTAATAAGTTTTTAGTATCTCTACTATAATAATATACTTAAAAATAGGGGTTTAGGACCTAGGCAATGGTTTGTTATGGTTATATCATGCACGATCTTAAAATTTATTTAGCTATCAAAATGTATTATGTCTCAGTATTGGGTTGTGTTTAGCCTAAAATGTATGTTTAAACATATGACTTTTTGAAACATATTTTATATGCATATTTTTGTTTTAGAAAATGATCCAAAGGGGCAAATTGATGGTCGAACTGGCAAAACAGAGACTAGACTCTACAAATGTGAAGAACTTAGGCCTACCCATTGCAGACAATTTAGAAAAAGGTAACTTAGGCCTATCTGTTGATTCTTATAATCACATCTATCACCTTGGTTAGTCCTCATGCGCTTTTTTTTGTCTTGTAAGGATTGGATTTGTCTTTAAACATAATATAGTTAAGCTAGTGTATGATAAAATAAAATTAAATCGGGTATATCTATGCAAGGAATTTCATTTAGGCTGCACACTGCTTTAAAAAGGTTGCTGTTTTTGTCGGTAAGCATGACTCTGAAAGTAATAATTTAACTTACACTAATTTTTTATTGCATCATTTAACTTGACATTGTAACACAGCATTGTATTGTTAACCTTGTTTTCCTGTAAGCTTTGTTAAGTTACCTATCTCATTAACATTGAATTAAAATGTTACAGATGTCGCTCGCTCTCCGTTTTTGTTGTTGATTTATCTATTATTAGCAGCAACCAAAAAGCATCTTTATTCAGTAACTCTTTGGCTAAGCCTATTTCTTATCGATTTTCCCCAAAAATGTGCTTTGATTATCTTTCAATCTGATGGGATTATAATGCTAATGATTTTTTTTTTAGATGACTCAGGTCTGGCTGCTGCTGTAGAGGTTTTACCAATGCCAGTTGAAGATGGAAATTCTACTCTTTTTGCTTTAGAGGAAGTCGACGCACAAGCTATGGAAATAACTCTTACGAACAAGAAAGAGCAACTTGGATCAACCAACAATGAATGTGCTAGACCTTGCCGAGAGAAAAAATCAAAAGGGAGAGAACAAGTTCAGAAAATGTTACAACAAACTGACGATAGTATAAATGGTCCCTTATTTTCATCTGATTCAGATGTTTATGAGCCTAGTTCAACCTCTAATGATGAAGAAACCCGCTTTCCAAGAAGGATTAAAGTATTGAAAAGGAAAACACTAAGTAAGAAAAAAAATACTTCTTGTCATACTGTTGCCTTAAAACCCCCAAATGTGGTTGACAGATCAGACAACATTGAAAACAATCAACAAGTTATTGAAGAACCTGGCGTGTTCCATGAGAATAATCTGGCTCCCATAGTTGGAGAGCAAGAAGAAGTTTATATACCGGTAGTAGAAAACCGTAGACAAATGGAACAGACTATACAATGCATACAAGAAAAAAGGAAAAGAAGAAGAGGAGAAATTGTAGATCCAAGGGACTGGGAAAGGAATGTTTAGTCTGCTAAAAGAAAGAAAGGAGAAGCCTATTTAGGGTTGAAGAAACAAGAAAGTGAAAATGGCAGGAAATACAAATTCAACAATGAGAGGAAAGGTAGAGAAGTGAAAGCTCGTTGTAGATGCAAAAATAGTGCAAAATTTAACTGTACTAAAGTTACAGATCTGGACAGAAATAAACTTTTCAATAATTTATGGAAGAACGTAGACAGTTGGGAAGCTAAGCGAGCTGTGGTTGTATCACTTGTAGAAAAATCACGCCCTGACTATAGACGAAGTACAACTGATGTTGAGAATTCTCGTAAAAATGTGTCTTTTAAATACTACCTAAAAGTGGGAGATGATAAAGTTAGAGTCTGTAAGCAAATATTTCTGAACACCTTTTGTCTTGGTGAAAAATCAGTAAGATCATGGGTGTTGAAAGGACCTATGGACCAACCACTGCCACAGGAAAATAACCCAGATGATATTGAGAAGGACAATGAGATTGTTCCAAACAATAATGACCAGGAGCAGATAGAACATTCTGAGAAAAGAGACAGTGCTCGGCAGTTTTTGAATTCTCTTCCTAAAATGGAGTCCCATTACTGTCGGGCTAAGACAACAAAACAATATTTAGAACCCAATTGGGAAAATAAATCACAGCTACACAGAGAATATACTCGTTGGTGTGAGGAAAGGAATGTCGTTCAACCTGCCTCAAGATCCCTTTTTCACAAAGTTTTTGTCCTAATGAACCTAGGATTTTTCATTCCAAAAAATGATCAATGCGAAACATGCATCAAGTTTAAGTTAGGTATGGTCACAGCAGAAGAGTACCAGCAGCATCAGAATAGGAAAGAAGGAGCTAGGAATGAGAAGGACAATGATAAGAAGAAAGCAGAAGAGTCAAACAATACATTGGTGGTTGCCGTTGATGTACAAAAAGTGCTTACATGTCCAAACATCAAAGCCTCTTCGTCTTACTACAAAACTAAGCTGAAAGTTCACAACTATTCTATTTACAATCTAGCAAACCATGATGTAACATGCTACATCTGGCATGAAGGAAATGGTCAGTTAGATGGGGATATCTTTGCATCTTTGATTGTGAGGTTTCTTAAAAAACAATTAGAAAGATGCCCAGACATAACTGAAGTTATAATTTGGAGTGATGGCTGCACCAACCAGAACAGATGCGAAACAGTATCCAATGCTCTGTTGAGTGTAGCTATTAGTAAAAGAATTACAGTGTATCAAAAGTACCTTGAGGTGGGCCACACCCAAATGGAAGTAGACAGTGTACATAGTACGATTAAAAGGAAGATTAAAAAACATAAATATTTTGTACCTGCAGACTTTGTTAGAGACATCAAAGAAGCTCGAAGAATTCTAGGCCCCTATTCTGTAGAAACTCTTACTTATAAAGACTTTTCTAGCTTTGCTGATGGTTACTACAAAAGTATCAGACCCGGAAATAAAAAAGGTGATCCTTATGTGACCGACCTACGATGCCTCAAGTACACTTCTGATGATCAAATTGGGTATAAACTGCAGTTCTCTGATAACTGGACGCTTCTGCCCAGACGTCCCAAACCAATAACACAGGTATATTCTCAGATCAAACCACTGTATAACAAGCCGGTCCCCATCTCAGCTAGAAAATTCAAAGACTTGCAAGAGTTGAAAAACCTACTAGAAGAGGATTATCGTTCATTTTATGACAACTTATGTCATGACACTGAGTAAACACTAGTTTAGGTCATACATTTATTGAAATGTAAAACAATTATTAAAAATTATTTAATAAAAATGTGTTTCATGAAAAGTCTTATGTGAATAAAACCACCCTAATTTAAGTACAAGAAGTCTTATGTCGTATGTTGAAATAAAGTTAAAATATTAATTACAAAAAGTCGTATGTGCGTTGAAAACCTAAAATTAATAACTTATACAAACACATTGCAACATAAAACTAAATAATAAAAATAAGCTATAAACAGATTTCCAGATTAATAATATTACATATTAACTAAAAAAATATAAAGTTTTTTTGCTCTCCTGAAAAGTGCCTCTTTTGACATACGACCTTTTGCAATAACAGTCTCGAATAGGTAATCGTTTGTAAAACGTTATGCTTGTAAAAAACGGTGATTAGTTATATTTTGTTCAATTTATATAAGTTCTCTTTTTAAGTTTTAATTTGAAATAGCCGTATATATAATAAATATAATAGCCAGATAATACATATACAGGGTAATAAAGCGAGCTATGTGTATAAATTTATTTTGACAATCTGAAATATAATTTGAATATGTGTAATGGGAAATAAAAGGTCTATCTCGAATTTATTATTTATGATTTTAAATACAAAATTACTTACTCATGTGCCCAGGTCTATTTGATTGATTTTTTTTTAATTATTCATTTACTGGTTATTTGATTTAACTGATTGTGTTATATAATTACTTGTATAAATAAAAGCAGCATAGGAGAGTCAATCATATATTTTCTTAGTCAATCAATTATTTTTTTTTCTTTTTTAGGTAAGAATATATTTAATTATTGTGGTATATTGTTGTTTTATTTATTTTGATGTACTTGTGTTTAATAGCGTGACGTTTATAGCTTATGATCATTTAGGTATATTCTTCTTCTTGTCGGTTCAGAAGGAAGATCACTGTTGCCTAGGGGTTGTACCGTCGAGGAATCGACTGGCGCCCGTACTTATGATTTTATTGAGGTCGTCTTAAGGCCCACGACCCATCCCGCTGCCTGACAAGGTAATAGCTGGCCGGTCACACCCCTTGTTACCCCATCCTGTGCGTTAGCTGAGGAGTGGGGGTAGCAATTGGAACCCAGAAAACTTGCCTAGTAGGGGTGTAGTAGTGAAAGAGCTGTTGGTCCCTTCGCATATGTGGTGGCGTGGTCCTCCATTTTTATCGTCATAAGAGATAAATTATGAACAATTCAGAATGAATTTTGATTTGGAGAATATTTCCGAAGAAAAGAAGGTCGTATTGTCTAATATTCAAGTAGAAAATAGCTTTTAGTTATTAGCTTCGCACAGATATTCATCGCTTAAAAGACTCAATGTATTTTTGCATACGTTTTACGATTTGTAAAAAACTAGGTTGTCGAAAACTGATCCAAATTAGTCCTGTCGCCAGGGGGGTACAACGGCCTCGTTAATTCAGATGGACTTGCCCAAGTTTTTTTTATGTATTTTGACCCGTAGAACACGAATTTTTTGGGTAACAGTCGATCCGGATGTCGATAAGATTGTTATAGACAAAGAAGTTGAGGAATCACATAACAGCGATTTTTCCCAAAACAAAACGATATTTTGTATTTTTTGGGTAATTTTAAGCAAAAAATGTGTTTACAAGTTTTTTCGTAGGATGCATAGTTTTTGAGATAAACGCCGTTGAACTTTCCAAAATTCGAAAATTTTGAATTTTTGAACCCGAATAACTTTTGAATAAAAAATAAAATAACAATTCTGCTCGCAGAATTGGAAAGTTCAAGTTAAATTACACCGGTTTTGATTATTTTCATTGCTGCAAATAAATTATTTTATTGTTAAACAAAGCTCTAAACACATAGTGTTTCAGCGTTTCGACGCATGTCCGCTATGCATGCTACCTAGAAACTGCCTGTAGTTTTGCAAGTTCTTGACTTGTTCTCTACGTGGTCGCGCTACGTTTGATTTTAAATATGAGATGTACTGAAAGCATCTCGTGTAAAACCATACAAAATTACATACTAGAACAAACCTAATATGTAAACAATTTTCACTTGTTTAAACTCGTTTATAGGTACATGCATTACCAGGCATTGCATTGTTGGTAGTTTGAAAGTTGTAATATTAGAAGATAAAATTGCCCATGAAATAGAATATAGATAGTTTAATAAGATGGGTAATTTAATTAATTCAGATCTTTGTATGATTTGTGAAAAGAATATAAACATTAAAGTGACTAGTACGGAAAACGGTAGAAATAAAATTATTCAGGCGGCACAAGTTCGCAAAGATGAAGTATATAACAGACTTCAAGTTTTATTAGATAAAAGTAAGTATATTTAATTTTTACTGTAGAAGATCTAATAACTTATTATTGTTTTTTAAGTGACAACATAATATATGATGATAATAAGATATTTTCTTAAAATATGTGACACTACTGTTTTGTTATAGATACGTTTACGTTCAACTATCATTTGGCTAACTGTTATAAGAAATACACGAATGCGCAAATTTTGCAGCGGATTCAAACACCAGATTCCATAATAACTGTAGACGTAGACTCGACTATAAAAGAAAAAATAGAACCTGAAGACGATGAACCGAATTCTACGCAAAAACGATTTAAGCGAATAAAATTAGATTATTCACTAGGTAACGGTAATAATAAATGTTTCATATGCAGTTGCAAAAGAAAAACTAACGATGAACATCTACATCTATTGTCTGATCGTGATTTATCAAACTTCATGTTTGAAGCAACTCGTCATCTTCTAGATGAAGCTTTCGTTAACACTGCTGATTTACTTTCTGCTAAGTCATTTTTTGAAAGTAACTTATTCTACCACAAAAATTACATATTAACATATCAATATAAGTATAAGACTTTCAAACAAAAAATTATAAATTACGAATTACAAATTTCAAATTGCGAAAATGAAGACAATTTTTCTTATGAAGAGAAACCATCAAATTATCATTGTTCTGATTTAAATACATCGAATGATTCCCGCTTTCTCATAATTGAAGTTATTAAGTCGATCGAACCTCAGTTTTTATTAGGAAAAATTTTTTCCTTAGAGGATATTGCAAAACTGTTAAAGCAAAAACAGAGTGACCCAATAAAATCATCAAAAATTAAATCTTGTTTAATAGATTACTTTGGGGAAAGAATAAAATTTGTTGTACCCACACATAAAAAAGGCACATTATTTCATTGTGACAATATTAATAAAGTGATTGAAGCAGCTTATTATCACGACTGTGTAACTGAATGTGCAACAGATTTTCGAAAAAATTTAAAAGAGGTTAATTTTGAGCTAGAAGATTCTTTCTGCGACGAGACAGATTTGAGATTTTCTTGGAATAAATTAAGTATACCGGTATGTTTTAAGAAATTTTATTCCATATTGTTTGATACAAATATAGAAAATCTCTTAGCAGAAGAAAAATACAATCCATATGCAGATTTATTTATTGACTATTTAGATAGAGATGATTCATACAACAAGAATTGGTTAAAATTGTTGAAGATTAAAAGTTTATATCAGATTATGGTTACTATGATACATGGTAATAGAAAAACTACTCAGAACGTTCTTTTAGGTTTATATGTATATAGTACGACTAAAAGTAAAAATGCTTTACCTATTTTGAACCGTCTCGGTCTTTCTATTTCTTACGATGAAATTCAAAGAATAAGAGTGCGACTAGCATCATTAACAATTCTAAATTGTATAGATGATACGCCAATACCAAATCATTTTGATCGAAATACATATACTACTATTGCTTTCGACAATTTCGATCATAATGAATCGACAATTTCAGGGTTAGACAGCTCTCACGATACCGTTATCGTTCTTTTTCAAAATGAAAATTCTAATTTTCAAGATAGAAAACCAAGGGTCTCAGAAGTAGCAGTGGAAAAACGCCTAAGAGCTTTAAATTCGACACTTAAATGTCAAGAAATTATTAACTACATCAAGAGGAATGAAAAAATTACAATACCCAATGATTTTTCTCTTCATGCAGACAAAAAGGCATTATCGATTAATGATTTCCTTTACACTTTAAATGCTACTGATCTAATATGGTATTTGTTGCGAATGGATTTTTCAAAAAATCGTAATGGTACATCTGACAAGCAAACGTGCCAATGTATACCTTCATGGAGTGCTTTTAATTCAGTCGTTACAGAAGATAATCGTTGCAATCAAAAAATTGGCTACTTTCCGGTCATTCCATCTCCTGCAACAGATCCTAGCACAATATATACGTGCATGAAAACTTTTGTAAACATATCCCTTCAATTGAAACAAAAATATTTACCGATATTTTGTGACGAAGGTGTTTATAAAATAACTAGACAAATTAAATTTGAAAATGAAAAAGAATTCGAAAATTTACTGATATGCCTTGGTGGTTTTCATTTGATCAAAGTTGTATTGGCATGCATTGGCAAATATTTGAAAAATAGCGGTGTTGAAAATGTTTTTATTGAGACTAATTTGTTTGGAGCTTATGTAACTGAAAAATTGCTTGAGGGAAGTAATTATGCCAGGTCTGTTAAAGCATTCACGTATTTAGCTGAGGCTCTAAGAAGATTGCAGCTAAAAGAATTTTTCACCGAAGACAGATATTTGAAATACAATAATACTATAAATTATTTGATAACACTTCAAGAAAGCTTTCAAAGTAAGGACAGCAATGAATGTCTACACATTTTTAATGGGTTACAGCCTAAAAGTATAGATTTATTGAAAGATTTTAATGATTTTGTAATTGAAAGATGTGAAAAATCGGAAATTTTCAAATATTGGAATAATGTACTAATTTTAATAAATATAATGTTCGATTTAATTAGAGCAGACCGGACAGGAAACTGGCTATTGCATTTGACTTGTGTTGAAAACTTCAACCTGTATTTCATGTAATGGATAGAACCAACTATTTAAAATGGTGTGCAGTTTATCTCGAAGAAATGCTTTTTTTGCCAACCATAGCTAAAGAAGTATACGAGAAATTCTTAAGTGGTAGATTTACCGTTAAAAAATCAGATGTTCCTTATACATCTGTTGCCACGGATCAAGCTTTGGAGCAGTCAATTAATCGTACTGCCAAAGCACCTGGTGGTGTTATTGGTACTACGCGTAAAAAGGAATCTGTTGCTTTGTGGAATTTAACTTATCACGAATTTATTGCTACAAAAAATTTTTTTAAAGAGATTACTAATTTAAAAAATAACCAAGAGATATTTTCCCATCACGAATCATCCGAAACTATATCCATTAATTCAGAACTAGCTGTGCAGAAAATATTAGATTATTTACACTGTAAAAACGTCAACCCATTTCATGAAGGCGATCAACCTTTAAGAAATTTAATTACTGAAGAACTTGTACATGAATCAATTTGTCCAGAAATTTTAAATATATTTGAAAAAGGTATCAATCTTTACAGTAATTTTTTTGAAGAACGATTTGTAACTAAGATTAAGCCACTTACTGAAACAGTCAAAAAAAATAATTTACCTGACTTTAAATCCATTCCAAATTCAGAAAAAGTTAAATCAAAAGTAAAAAAGATGACTGCATCTGACACTCAACGTGTTTTAGCTTTAGCTCAAGAACGTAATTTTCCTTTGGAAGAACTCCTGTCATATGAACTTACTTCTCAAAATAAATTATTTGATGAAGATGATTTATTTAAAAAAGAAACTGCTAAAAGTAAGTTAGTACTCGAATTGGAGAAAATTGAAAATTACGATAGAAATGAAATTTTTAATACTGATATAGCTACTTGCTTAGTTTTTGATGTAATGCTTTCTATCAGAAAAGTTACTTGGAAATCTTGTGAAACTTTTACCGATTTAGCTAACAAATTTTGTTTTTATGTAATACAAAAGGCTTCTGCACAAAAAACGCAAAGAATCGACTTCATTTTTGACTCTTATTTCGAGCAGTCAGTGAAATCAACAGAGCACTTAAGAAGATCTAAAACAGAATGTATTATTCTTCACTCTATTGATGATCATACGAAATTACCTAAACAAGAGAACAAATTTTGGGGTTCATCTAGAAATAAAATTTTATTGCAACAATTTTTGAAAAGGCATATTGAAAAACAGACAGTATTAAATAACTATGACATTGTATTTAGTACCATTAATGAAGACCCAAGTACTTCCAATATCATTAATTTAATTGATTCTCAGTTACAACGCAGCGACGTCGAAGAAGCTGACGTGAAAATCATAATTCATATAAATCATGCCGTTTTAAATGGATTTGAAAACATATATTTAATTTCGTCAGATACAGATGTTATGGTATTAGCTTTATTCTTTTTTGAGTCATTCAAAAATCTAGGTTTAAAGGTAAATATTAATTTAATATCAATTTAAAGTTGAGTACATCTACTAAAATGTTGTTACAGACTCTATGGATTCAAGGTGGGTCATATTGACTTTAATTATTAAAAATTATTAAAAATCATATTAAAAATTAAAAATATATTAAAAATCATATTAAAAATCAATTCATACATACTTTAGCACGCCTTCATGGAAAACAAGTTTGCAGTATTTTGCCTGCCCTGCATCACCTCACAGGAGGTGATTATACTAGTAAAGTGGGCACAAAAGCTAGAGCTTTAAAAGAAAATCCCACCCAATATTTACAAAATTTTGCAAGAGGTATATATATGTACTATGTAGATATCATCATCATCCAACCAATTTACGTCCACTGCTGGACATAGGTCTCCCCCAATTGTTTCCACACTTCACGGTTTTGTGCTGATTTTTGCCAGTTTTTACTAATCCGCCTGATATCATCTGTCCATCGTGTAGGCGACCTATGTAGATATACTTTTTACCAATTATGTTACAAATGATTCTTTCATATATTTAATTTATCAATTATTTTACAGACTGTTCTCCATTTAGTATAGAAAAATGCACGAAGAATGCAGAAAAATTTTTAGTTAACATTACCAAGACTGTAGACTGCAATTGTACCTCATTCGATGAATTAAGAGTTTGGATTTATAAACACAAAAATTCAGTAATAGAAAATTTGCCACCCACTTCCAATTCAATTAAACTTCACATTTTAAGAGCTTTTTATGTTGTACACATTCAGACAAATGTTTTAAATTCAGCTATGGATGAATTAGATCCGACATCATATGGATTTTTTATGGACGATAATTTATTAATGCCACAGAAAGTACATATTTTGATTCCTCCAGCTGAAAAGTTACCAGCTGGTTGTAACTGTTCAGTTTGCGGTCCAAGATGTAACTGCCGCAGGTTGAAAATACTTTGCTCCACCTTTTGTGCTTGCATGAAAAAAATACTTGCACAAATAAACAGTAATTATTTTTGTTTTTTGTTTTTTATTAATAAATAAAAATTACTTACTCGACAATTGAATTCACTGATGTTTTCAATGCATCTCCAATTTAAAAGTGCCTTAAAACAGGCAATTTCTTCGTAGCTTGCATAGTGGGCACACGTAAAACGCTAAAACACTATTTGTTTATAGCTTCGTTTAACAATAAAAAAATTATTTCTTAGCAATGCAAATAATCAAAACCAGTATAATTTGACTTGAAATTTTCAATTCTGCCAGGAGATTCTGTTTTATTTTTTAGTCAAAAATTATTCGGGTTCAAAAATTGCAATTTTTCGATTTTTTGAAAGTCCAACCGCGTTTATCTCGAAGACTATGCATCCAACGAAAAAACTTGTAAGAACATTTTTTGCTTCGAATGACTCAAAAAATACAAAAAATTGTTTGGTTTTGCGAAATATCGCTGTTATGTAATTCCTCAAGTTCTTTGTCTATAACAATCTTATCTACATCCGAATCAACTGTTACCCAAAAAATTCGTGTTCTACTTAACGCGACCACGTAGAAAACAAGTCAAGCACTTGCAAACAGGCAGTTTCTACGTAGAATTCATAGCGGACACGCGTCGAAACGCTGAAACACTATGTGTTTAGAGCTTTGTTTAACAATAAAATAATTTATTTGCAGCAATGAAAATAATCAAAACCGGTGTAATTTAACTTGAGCTTTCCAATTCTGCAAGCAGAATTGTTATTTTATTTTTTATTCAAAAGTTATTCGGGTTCAAAAATTCAAAATTTTCGAATTTTGGAAAGTTCAACGGCGTTTATCTCAAAAACTATGCATCCTACGAAAAAACTTGTAAACACATTTTTTGCTTAAAATTACCCAAAAAATACAAAATATTGTTTTGTTTTGGGAAAAATCGCTGTTTTTTGATTCCTCAACTTCTTTGTCTATAACAATCTTATCGACATCCGGATCGACTGTTACCCAAAAAATTCGTGTTCTACGGGTCAAAATACATAAAAAAAACTTGGGTAAGTCCATCTGAATTAACGAGGCCGTTGTACCCCCCTGGCGACAGGACTAAATCGATTAACGGAGATTTTAACTCCCAGAGAACTAGATAGTACAACAAATCTCATAGTACGGGAGCTTCAACAACAATATTTTAGTAAAGAAATTTCTGACCTTAAAGTAAATAAAGTTTGTTCAAATAAAAATTTAGCTGCATTGACGCCCATGTACACTCTAGAGGACGGCTTCTTACGTGTGGGTGGACGATTGGAAAATGTTGACCTTCCATATGATCAGAAACATCCTATTTTGTTGCCAGATCATAATCGTATTGTTTCGCTTATGTTGAAAGAAATGCATGTAAAATTAGGACATGCAGGTGCGCAAACCACTCTGTCAAACTTTCGCCAAAAATTCTGACCTCTTAATGGTTTAAGAGAGGTTAAAACAGTGATACACCGCTGTATGATTTGTTTTCGTTTTAAGTGTCAACCAATTACCCAAATTATGGCAGACATTCCCAAAGATAGGGTAACTGTCTCTAGACCTTTTCGCAAGGTAAGCATTGACTATGGTGGATACTTTTTAATAAAAAGCTCTAACCTTAGAAAAGCACCAATTACAAAAGCTTATATAGCTATTTTTGTTTGTTTAGTCACTCACGCAGTCCACTTGGAATTGGTTTCAAGTCTGACTACTGAGGATTTTCTATTAGCCCTGAAACGTTTTATTTCCCGTAGGGGAAACCCTACCGTTATTTATAGTGATAATGCAACTAACTTCTTTGGAGCACGTAATCAGCTTAAGGAATTGCACGAATTGTTGATAAGTAAAGAACAAAATAGTAGTATAAAAGATTATTGTCTAGAGAATTTAATAGAATTTAAATTTTTGCCTCCAAATGCTCCACATTGGGGAGGTTTACATGAGAGTGGAATTAAAAGCGCTAAGTTTCACATTTATCGATTACTTGGTAAAAATGTTGTTACCTTTGAAATGTTCTATACAATGGTCGTGCAAATTGAAGCCATTCTAAACTCACGACCCCTTACACAACTATCGAATGACCCAAACGACATGGCATGTCTCACTCTGGGACATTTTTTGATTGGCACAAGTTTAACTGCATACCCGGAGTTGGATGTTACCTTGGTCAAAGAAAATAGATTGGATGTGTACCAAAAGATTTCGCAAGCACAACAATTGTTCTGGAACAGATGGGTTACTGATTATTTAAATCAGCTACAGCATAGACCAAAGTGGAGAACATGCACTAAAAATCTTGGGGTCAATGAATTGGTTCTTGTTAAAAATGAGGAAAATCCTCCATTACTTTGGCCTCTGGGCCGTATTGTTGAAACATATATGGGACGAGATCAAAAGGTTAGGTCCGTCAAGGTAAAAACTCGGACGGGAGAATATGTGAGACCAATCACCAAGATTTGTCGATTACCTTCTTCCGATTTGTAGTTCTACAGAATTTTGTACATATTTATATTTTATATATATTTTTTATTGTTTTAGTATAGTTTCGTTTTGTAGGTTTAACGTAATTCAATACATAATATAGTAAGGTATTCTAGTTAGTATATTTTGTAAGCCTTGAATCAAGTCTACACTTAACTGGACAGGGCCGGACTCGGAATAATTTTGGCGGCTTCTGGTGAGGCATATATGTTGAGTTGAATATTGTTTTCTCTGGACAAGCCAGCGGGGGGAGAATGTTCCGGAAACGCGTATTTAAAATCTAAATTAAATATTAGCGCGCCATACATTGAAGTTGTCGATTCGTTGTTCCATTTTTACTGGCCTGACGGGCGAGAAATTGTCCTCGTCTCGTCAACTCGCTAAAAAATGTATCGCCAGTACCCTGACTCAATTAGAGTTGTACACATATTATGTGTGGTTAAAAATTTGTAGACCATACGTAAAAATTGTATTTTGTTGTTTTGAATAAGTGTTTTTAATCATTTATTGTTTCTTAACTCCTTTATTTTATACAGGAGTAAATACAAAATTTCACCTAACTGTTCAGTTTGTAGTAGACTATATGGGAGTCTACTTATTGTATTTGTGATTTTATTACCGCCAAATTCAGCGAAGAACTAACAGATTTGTGGTGTTTGGGCTAAGCTTGAGCCGTGGCCGTTCGAGACCAGCAGATTACTTCGACCAGCAGAAGTTCCTTGACTTGAAACCAGCCACCGTGAAGTGCAATAATGGGACTATGGTAGCTATACAGAACTTTTTGAGTATACATTTTCAAATAAATTTACATTCATAGACATTTTGAATTTTGACTCCATATTCAATACACGTTTTGATTGGTTCTTTTTTTAATTTAATTATTGTTTTATTTTGTAACTTTTTTTTGTCTAGGATAATTAAACCTTTACTTTCTCAACTCGCTTTATTAATTTAATCTTAGTTAAAGGATTAGATATAACCTTTTACCACCTCTTTATGGGGTGTGATTTTTGAACCAAAGCGTTGGTAACTAACATACAGTCCACAGAGGTCATTGGGACCTTATTTAGTCAATAACAAATTGGGAATTTAACTCCCAGTTTGTCTTCTAAGTTTTCTGTCCTTACTTGATCTTCTATTTGCTGTTTGTATACGTTTGCTATGTCAGGATTTTTTAGTTTATTAATGTCTATTTTTTCTCTCTTTCTTTCGATCTCCTTTTTTAAATTGGATATTCTCTCTTTAAATAGTGCTTTAACCAAATAGTGATCACTATGTATATTTGCTCCCCTAAAAGACCTAATATGTAATAAGTTAGAGCAGTGTCTTGCATCGATGATTATATTATGATCTATTTGGATAATCGTTTCATTATCAGGAGATTTCCAAGTTCCCTTATGTATATCTTTATGGTTCCCTTATGTATATCATGTTTACATTTTAAATTATCAGTAGTAATTGCACAAGAGCTCTAAAATTATTGAATTTTTCCCGAGTGACACTTTGACAGTTTTAATTTCACGAGCCGAAGGCGAGTGAAATTAAGGCGAGTGAAATCATGTCAAAGTGTCTCGAGGACAAAAATTCTATATTAATTTTAGAGATCAAGTGCAATTTGTTGCGATTATTTCATGAATAAAACTGTTCAAAACCAAAATGTTATTAAGTTTGTTCTAGCATCAATTTCAAACGGTTTGAAACCATCAGCGAATAGTCGACCAGCGCGAGTAGAGGGGATAGCACTGGTGACTGTATTATGTTCTCTCACTGACCAACTGTTTGCTGATGGTTTCTGACTAGTTTGACTGTTTGCTAGAACAAACCTATTGTAATTTATTTATGTAAGTACAAATTAATACTGTTAAACACACAGTTGATATAAAATATTTTACGGTTGAAAGTCATCACTTTTATAACTTTTAAAACATTAATTGTCATTAATGTCACTGAATGTATTTTTTCGTAGCAACGAAGAGCATCTGACGTAATATACTTAACGACGGGATATTATCAAAAATTATCACCTTAATTTGCATTTCTGTAGCTTTCTATTAAATTTTAAATTATCTAAAAATTTGAATTTTTGCAGAATAAATCTAAAACTATAAAAGATAAATAAAAAGTGGTTAAAATATAGCTTTTTTCGTAACAAAAATTTTCAATTTATTATTTTATTTTGTAGCTCGAAAAATAAAAATAGCCAATTGAAGTTTAAGATAAAGCACTTGACACACCTGTAATCATCACTTTAGCCCTGTACTAATTAAAAAGAAAGGGTTTTAAAATATTACTAATTAAATATACTAATAAAATAGTACTATTTAAAAAGAAAGGGTTTTAAAATATTTTAATGTACCTACATAGTCTTGTAGTTGTTGAAATAAACTTCTTAGTTCTTAAAAATTCCAATATATTTAATGTCAAAATTCAACTCATAGTACAGCCGATATGTGAAACAATTGTGCATTTAATGATAGAAGTATACAGGGTGTCCCGAAAAGATTGGTCATAAATTATACCACAGATTCTGGGGTCAAAAATAGGTTGATTGAACTTAACTTACCTATATACAATAGTGCACACAAAAAAAGTTACAGCCCAGCCCTTTGAAGTTACAAAATGAAAATCGTTTTATTTTCATATATCGAAAACTCTTAGAGATTTTTTATTGAAAATTGACATGTGGCATTCTTATGGCAGCAACATCTTAAAAAAAATAAAGTGAAATTTGTGCACCCCATAAAAATTTTATGGGGGTTTTGTTCCCTTAAATGCCCCCAAACTTTTGTGTACGTTCAAATTAAATTATTATTGTGGCACCATTAATTAAACACAATGTTTTTAAAACTTTTTTGCCTCTTAGTACTTTTTCGATAAGCCAGTGTTTATCGATATATTTTGAATATTTGTGGAATCCACCACATATTTGTATATGTGTGTGTGTTCACAAAGAGGGGATGGCATTAGATAAACTTTTTGCCACAGATATTTGAAAGTTGAAGATTGAAGATGTCATATTAAATTTTTATTTTAGAATCTTTAAGAAATTGTATGATAATATCATTAATAGTTTTGGTATTGAAGCTTAGTAGATGTGAAATATTCAGCGGTAAACTTACATTCCGCTCCTGAAGACTAGCAATTAGTGCTTTCGTATGGTTTTTATTAAGTTCACAATTAAAGATTATATGATTTAAATCTGCAGTAGAGTAGTTATCACATGAACAGAGAGAGTTGATACGCATTCCTATTTTAGCTAAATGTGCAGGAAAATTGCCATGGTTTAATCTTAAGCGACTTAGGGATGTGGGATACAATCGAGTAACGTGATAATCAAATATATGTGGGATATTTTGCGGAAGTTGTGGGTGTATGTAAGTGTATGGATTCCTCGAAGTTTGTACAAACTTAAGCCAAATAGTTTCCCATTTCTTTCTTAATTTTTTATGCAATTCTGGAATGTAATCGCTGGATATTGTTAAATCTACTATTTGATTTAAAGTTGCTGAATTCTTTGCCATTTCATCCACTATCTCATTTTCTTTGATTCCGGCATGCCCTTTTACCCAGATAAAGACCAAGTCACTGCTATTATTTTAAATCGAGCGATTGTCTTTCTAATATGGCATAACAACTCATTGTTGTATTTTTTGATTATTGGTTGTGATATTGCCTCAAGAGCAGATAAAGAATCTGATAGTATAACCGTGTCTCCAAAGTTCTGTTTAACCGCGTAAGTTAGGGCTCTTTCAATAGCATAAAGTTCGGCAGTGAAGATAGATGTACATTTAGGTAGTCTAAAAGAATTACCACTTTTTATATTAGAAACATAATAAGCGCTACCTACACTATTACATGTTTTTGAACCATCTCTATAGATGTATTTATAATTAGAAAATTCAGATAAGATTCATTTTATAATTTTATTGTTTTGGCATGGTAAGTTTCTGTATGTAGGTTTTATGATCTTTGGAAAGATTGCGATTTCCTCAATAGAAAGGTTATATATGGGTAATATTTGTTTAGTGTTAATCTTAAAGTTGTTAGTTTCTAAATAAGCATCTGTAAGAGGGGGAGAAGTTTTAATTCTCCAATAAGAATTTGTTAAGTTATATTCAGTGAGACTGTTAATTTTACTTAATATTTTATGTGAGTCTAAAGCCCTGGTCTTTAATAGAAACTTAAGGCCCATTTATACATATCAGAGCCGTGTCCGTTCCGTGTTAAAACAGGGCCCGGTCCAAAAAAAAACAATATGTACTCTTATGAGTATATTTATACATTGGCGTTGCCCGGACGGGGCCCGTCCGGGCCCGGTCTGAAATTAATCCCAACCGATATTTTTGCTGTCGGCACTGGCGATGCACGAAAATGACACGGATCGCAGGGACTTGTATAAACACAATTTTATTGTTTTGTGAACGCGACTGCTGGAAAAGAGACAAGCAATAGATATTGTGTGGTGAGATCTTCTATCCAAGCCGAAATATTTTCAACTATCTTCTACACAGAGATATGTAATAACGTTTTCCTCTCTTATTCGGCCCGGTACGCACACTGCCACAACCCGGTTGTATGTAAATATTGCATTAAAAATACCCGGACTCGGCACTGGCCCGGAACGGACACGGCCCGGGTATGTATAAATGGGCCTTAAAGGCCCATTTATACATATCAGGGCCGTGTCCGTTCCGTGTTAAAACTGGGCCCGGTCCAAAAAAAAACAATATGTACTCTTATGAGTATATTTATACATTGGCGTTGCCCGGACGGGGCCCGTCCGGGCCCGGTCTGAAATTAATCCCAGCCGATATTTTTGCTGTCGGCACTGGCGATGCACGAAAATGACACGGATCGCAGGGACTTGTATAAACACAATTTTATTGTTTTGTGAACGCGACTGCTGGAAAACAGACAACCAATAGATATTGTGTGGTGAGATCTTCTATCCAAGCCGAAATATTTTCAACTATCTTCTACACAGAGATATGTAATAACGTTTTCCTCTCTTATTCGGCCCGGTACGCACACTGCCACAACCCGGTTGTATGTAAATATTGCATTAAAAATACCCGGACTCGGCACTGACCCGGAACGGACACGGCCCGGGTATGTATAAATGGGCCTTTTAGACAAGAATTCTCTTCTAAGGTTTAGAGGAGGTTCCTGCGCTTCTGCTAGAATTGCAGCACATGGCGTTGACTTAAACGCACTAATACATATACGTATTGCCTTATACTGAATATGATCGATTTTTGATAAATTTGATTTTGACGATGAACCATATAAAAAGCATCCATAATCAATGATTGACCGAATATACGATTTATAGAACATTAATGCTATCTTTGGGTCGGCACCCCATCTAGCTTTACAATATTTGTATATGGTTAAATACGATTATAGAAACCTGTTAATAATCTGAAAATTTATTTATAATTTATATTTTAGGTATATTTTGAAAAAGAAGCCCACATCTCGATAAAAGGTGACTTATCAAAAAAAGACAAGAGGCAAAAATGTTTTAACAACACTCTGTTTAACTAATGTTACCGTAATAATAGTTTAATTGGAAAGTACACAAACATTTGGGGGGTGTAAAGGAACACAACCCCCATAAAATTTTTATGTAAACATATTAAAAAAGAAGATGCATCTCGAGAAAAACTGGCTTATCGAAAAAATACTAAGAGGCAATAAAGCTTTAAAAACGTTGTGTTTAACTAATGGTACCACAATAATGAATTAATTGCAACGTACATAAAAGTTTGGGGGGTTTAAGGGAACAAAACCTCCATAAAATTTTTATAGTGTAATTAAATTTTACTATAATTTTGTTTTAAGATGTTCCTGCCATAAGAATGATAGCTGTAAATTTTTAATAGAATATCTCTAATAGTTTTCGATATATTGAAAAAAATCGATTTTCATTTTGTAACTTCAAAGGGCTGTAACTTTTTTTATGAGCACATTTGTACTAAGGTAAATTAGATTCAATCGAACTATTTTTGACCCCAGAATGTGTGGTATAATTTATGACCAATCTTTTCGGGACACCCTGTATAATTTGGACCACATATACTGCACATATAAAGGTTCAAATTTAGATATGAGGCCATCTCAGATTTTGCCTTTTACAAAAATGGCGGAAATTCAAAATGGCGACTATACATTGTGACTAATAGCACGATAACTTTTGAACGATGCTTCAGATTTCAACCGTATTTGGTATATAGGTTATTTTTTTGATGTATAAGATCGAGGTCTTGAACCTGAAGAATCGGTTTACCAGAAGTTGTGTTTTTCCTAGTTTTTATGTAAAAATATGCTGTTTCCTTTTTCAATACTTTCACCCTGTATGTATTAATTTTTCAAAAAGTTAATACCGCCATTGAAAAGAGCGTAAAAATATTTTTTAGGAAATGTTTTTAACTTTTTAGTTATGTTAATTACCGTTGAATAAATGCAAAACGTATCTTCACATGTACCTATATGCGGCAGATTCGTGCAGATATTATAAGAATTATTGTGCATTTAATGGTAGAAGCATATAATTTGGACCACATATACTACACATAAAAGTTTCAAATTTAGATACAAGTCCATTTTAGTTTTTGTTCCTTTTACAAAAATGGCGGGCATTCAAAATGGCGACTATACATATGTGACTAATAGCACGATAACTTTTGAACGAAACGTCAGATTTCAACCAAATTTGGTATGTAGGTTCTTTTTTCGATGAATAATATTGAGGTCTTGAACCGGAAGAATCGGTTTTCCAGAATTTGTGTTTTTACTGTTTTTTATGTAATAATTATGTTGTTTCTTTTTCAATTCTTTCACCCTGTATATATAAATTTTTCAAAAAGGTAATAACGCCATTGAAAAGAGTGTAAATATATTTTTTAGGAAATATTTTTTGAACTGTTGAGTTGTGTTAATTACCATTTAATAAATGCATAACGTATGTTCGCATGTACCTATGGACGGCAGATTCATTTTGAATGCCCGCCATTTTTGTAAAAGACTAAATCTGAGATGTCCTCATATCTAAATTTGAATCTTTGTATGTGTATTATGCGTGGTCCAAATTATATGCTTCTGCCATTAAATGCACAATAATTCTTATATTATTATTTGCACGAATCTTCCGCACATAGGTACCTACATGTGAAGATATGTTATTCATGTATTAAATGGTAATTAATATAACTAAAGAGTTTAAAATATTTCCTAAAAAAATATTTTTACGCTCTTTTCAACGCCGGTATCACCTTTTTAAAAAGTTAATATATACAGGGTGAAAGAATTGAAAAAGAAACAACATATTTTTACATAAAAAAAAACAGTTAAAACACAAATTCTGGTAAACCGATTCTTACGGTTCAAGACCTCGATATTATTCATCAAAAAAGAACGTATATATCAAATTTGGTTGAAATCTGACATCTCGTTCAAAAGTTATCGTGCTATTAGTCACATATGTATAGTCGCCATTTTGAATGCCCGCCATTTTGTAAAAGAAACAAAAACTGAGATGGCCTCGTATCTAAATTTGAACCTTTTTATGTGTAGTATATGTTGTCCAAATTATATGCTTCTACCATTAAATGCACAATAATTCTTAAAATATTTGCACGAATCTGCCGCATATAGGTACATGTGAAGATACGTTTTACACTTAATAAATGGTAATTAACATAACTAAAAAGTTAAAAATATTTCCTAAAAAATATTTTTAAGCTCTTTTTAATGGCCGTATTAAGTATTTGAAAAATTACTACATACAAGGTGAAATAAATGAAAAAAAAAACAACATATTTTTACATAAAAACCTGGAAAAACACAACTTGTGGTAAACCGATTTTTCCGGTTCAAGACCTCGATCTTATACATCAAAAAAAGAACCTATATACCAAATTTGGTTGAAATCTGAAGTCTCGTTCAAAAGTTATCGTGTTATTAGTCACATATGTATAGTCGCCATTTTGAATCCCCGCCATTTTTGTAAAAGGAAAAATCTGAGATGGCCTCCTATCTAAATTTGAACCTTTGTATGTGTAGTATATGTGGTCCAAATTATATGCTTCTATCATTAAATGGAAAATTCTTATAATATTTGCACGAATCTGCCGCAGTACATTAAATTTTCTGCGCAAAAAATTAAGGCAAGCCTATACCCTTTCATCTTGTTTCAAAGTCACAATTAGTTGATGTTTTTTTGTTAATCCGAACCTGGATTTTTCTTTTGATTACTAAATGGGCTTTGATTACTAAAAAGGCACCGGGACTTGATGAAATTCCTGCAGAACTGCTAAAGCTATTAGATGCAGAACAAATAAAATAAATAGCTGAAATATTTAATGACATATATGTACCTACATGGCAGAAAAAATACCAGCAGAGTGGCTCAAATCTGAGTTCGTACCGTTGCCCAAAAAACCAGGAGCAAAAGTTTGTGAAGACTATAGGATCATAAGCCTAATGAGCCATCTGCTCAAGCTGTTTTTAAAAGTCATCCACAATAGAATTTACCGAAAATGCGAAGACCAAATTGCGCCCAATCAGTTTAGATTTGTGAACGCCGTTGGTACGAGGGAGGCTTTATTGAGCGTGCATGTGTTGTTTCAGAGATGTAGAGATGTCAGCTGTGATGTTTTTGCATGCCTGATTGACTACAAGAAGGCTTTCGATAGAGTCCGACATGAGCATATGATGGAAGTGCTGAAGAGAACAGGGATTGATGGAAGAGACCTGAAAATAATAGCTAACCTGTTTTGGAATCAATCAGCAGTGCTCCGAATAGATGGAGAATATACAAATTAGGTCAAATTGACCTCACTCTAAAAACAAAAATTAGCCTTCTCAAATGTTATGTGTACTCAGTGCTTCTATAAGGAGTAGAAACGTGGACATTAAAGGCAAAAACTCTATCGAAACTTCGGGCTTTTCAGTTATGGTTGTACAAAAGGATTCTGAAGATACCATGGACAGACAAAGTCACCAATGAAGAAGTACTACGGAGGATGAACACAACCGCAAATTTAGTCAACATCGTGAAGAGCCATAAGCTGCAGTACGTGGGACATTTAATGAGAAATCAAGGCAGATACGAGCTACTTCAATGCATTTTACAAGTTAAATTGAAGAAAAAAGGGCCCCCAGGACGAAGAAGAATATCCTGGCTTGCTAATAGGCTATTGAGTATATTCAAAATAAGATAGCTAAAAGGAACTACAACGTTAACGGGGTTTTATTATTTCATATGGTCAACGGACATCTATATATGAAAAAACCGCGGAGTGATACCATTTAAAGGGGTGCGTTTTTGAGAAATGGGTGAATTAGTCCCTGGGCACAGGTTACATTAGGGTGAGTTCTATGCACTTTTGGTACAAACATATCTACATAAAAATTGTTCCTGGTTAAATTTTCTATCTAAATATCACTTTTTATAGTCAATGATACTTTTTTTTACAAAAATATATTCAAAAGAAAAAGCACAAAGAAACCCAAAAGAAAGAAATTTTGTTTTTTGTCCCATAACTTTTGTCCACGAGGATATAGGTATAGACAATGCTTTACAGAAAAAAAACCTAGATATTTCCTCTTTAAAATGTTTTTTAGTAGAGGTAATTAGGATTTACAGTTTTCGAAATATGATTTTTCAAATTTCGACACTCACAGCAATTTTCCTTGTTATTTCGCAAATATTGTTCTGTAACTTTTTTCTACGTAACTTCAGGTAGATATACGCAATGGTACAAGTAATAGGAATAGAAATCAATTACCTTTAAAATGGTCTACTGTATAACGTTGTAAGATTTTTTTTAAAGAGATTATGGTTTTTCAAGATTTTATACTTTTAACGATTTTTTATAATATAATATAAAACTAAAATAATATTATTATATAATATATTATATATTATATATTATACTATATATAGTATATATAATATAATATTATATTATATATTATATAATACCTAATATAAAAATATTACTTTTTACATTTTTTACGATTATTTTTGAAATTTCTCATTATAACTTTTTGTTTCTTGTACATGAATACATTATATTGCTTAATAAAGAGGGCTTACTTTCTCTTCTTTAAAATGGTGTATCATCTATATTTAAATATGTGATGGAAATTGAGTGATTCTTTGATATTTTTTTACCTGTATTATTTAAAATTATTTCTTTTACAAAAATTACATAAACATTAGTCTTAGAAAACATCACTTTAGTTAAAATTATTTAAACGTTACCATTTAAAAAATTTTCAAAATCAAAGTCCATGTCTTCGTTAGCATTAGCTTCAATATCTTCCTCTGACACCTCAGTTATCTTAGAGTTCCCACAATTAGTACGCATGCACATGCACCCAGTGCAGAATATTGACTAATTCCTATCTTCCTACAACCGCAGTTTTTTGTACATCCTTTGGTACATTTACATGCTATTTTTTCAAGAAAAGCTTGTGGTGCAGGAGCTGTGAGAGTAAATAGTGGAATTAATCCATATTTTGAAGTTTGCCCGGCCGAGTCAAGTTGATCCAAAGTATTACCTATAAAAAATAAGATTCAATCATAACACACAATCCATAAAAAGTTATAATGAGGAATTTAAAAAATAATCCTAAAATCAAAAATCGTTGAAAATACTTATTACATTTTGAAAAAGTATATTTTATTCAAAAATAATCCTAGAATTTTTTATAATACACCATTTTAAAGTAAACAGAATAAGCTTTCTTTTTTATTATACAGGTGTCCCGAAAAGATTGGTCATAAACTATACCACAGATTCTGGGGTCAAAATAAGCTGATTGAACCTCAGTTACTTATATACAATAATGCACACAAAAAAAGTTACAGCCCATTGAAGTTACAAAATGAAAATCGATTCTTTTTCATATATCGAAAACTATCCGAGATTTTTTATTGATAATAGACATGAGGCATTTTTATGGCAGCACCATCTCAAAAAAAAATTAAAGTGAAATTTGTGCACCCCATCAAAATTTTATGGGGGTTTTGTTCCCTTAAACCCCCCAAACTTTTGTATACGTTCCTACTAAATTATTATTGTGGCACCATTAGTTAAACACATTGTTTTTAAAACTTTTTTGCCTCTTAATACTTTTTCGATAAGCCAGTGCTTATCGAGATATTTTGAATATTTGTCGAATTCACCACATATTTGTATTTGGTTAACTACGATTATAGAGACCTGTTAATAATCTGAAAATTTATTTATAATTTACATTTTTAGGTATATTTTGAAAAAGAACCTACATCTCGATAAAAGGTGATTTATGAAAAAAAGACTAAGAGGCAGAAGTTTTAAAAACACTGTGTTTAACTAATGGTACCACAATAATAGTGTAATTGGAACGTACACAAACATTTGGGGGGTTTAAAGGAACAAAACCCCCATAAAATTTTTACGTAAATATATTGAAAAAGAAGCCGCATGTCGATAAAAACTGGCTTATCGAAAAAATACTAGGAGACAAAAAAGTTTTAAAAACGTTGTGTTTAACTAATGGTACCACAGTAATGAATTAATTGGAACGTACACAAAAGTTTGGGGGGGGGGTTTAAGGGAACAAAATCCCCATAAATTTTTTATGGGGTGGACAAATTTCACTATAATTTTGTTTTAGGATGTTCCTGCCATAAGAATGATACATGTCCATTTTCAATAAAAAATCTCTAATAGTTTTCGATATATTGAAAAAAATCGATTTTCATTTTGTAACTTCAAAGGGCTGTAACTTTTTTTATGAGCACATTTGTACTAAGGTAAGTTAGGTTCGATCGAACTATTTTTGACCCCAGAATGTGTGGTATAATTTATGACCAATATTTTCGGGACGCCCTGTATAATATATACGTAAATGTAGAAAAAAAAAGTTATAATGGGAAATTTAAAAAATAATCGTAATCGTCTTGAAAAAGATAACCTCTTTAAAAGAAGTCGTACAACATTATACAGTAGAACATTTTAAATGTAATTGATTTCTATTCCTCTTACATGTACCATTACATATGCCTAAAGTTACATAGAAAAAAGTTACAGAACAATAGTTGCGAAATAAACTATAAATCCTAATGACCTCTACCAAACATCATTTTAAAGACAAAATATGTAAGTTTTTTTCTGTGAAGCAATGTCTATAACTATATCCCCGTGGACAAAAGTTATGGGACAAAAAACAAAATTTCTTTCTTTTGGGTTCCTTTGTGCTTTTTCTTTTAAATATATTTTTGTAAAAAAAGTATCATTGACTTTAAAAAGTTATATTTAGATAGGAAATTTAACCAGGAACAATTTTTATGTAGACGTGTTTGTACCAAAAGTGCATAGAACTCACCCTAATGCAACCTGTGCCCAGGGACTAATTCACCCATTTCTCAAAAACGCACTCCTTTAAATGGTAGCACTCCGCGGTTTTTTCATATATAGAGATTCATTGACCATATGAAATAATAAAACCCTGTTAACGTTGTAGTTCCTTTCTATAGTACATAATCAATAGCCTATAACCTGAGAGCATGGTATAGAAAGTCTTCAACACAACTATTCCGTATAGCAACCAACAAAGTCATCATAGCCAGAATGATCGCCAACGTTCGGAACGGACAGGCACCCTATTTAATGTAGTAGACAAGTATTGGTTTTTTTTAAATGAGTATTTGTTAATTAATTTTAATAATTTATTTTTAAAAGTTAATAATAGCTGCTTTTTAATCTTAGAGTTTTCACGTCCCCATCCCGCTTAGTAGCTCTCACTAATACTTCCAACTTAGTTTTCAGTTTGCTAAACGCCGCCGATCTGTTTGCATTATTTTTTTACCATTATTCAAAGAGCACTGGTCTACAACCGTAGACCGCGCGACTAAGCGCGTTCCAGTTTTTAGTTGTATATATAAATATGTAGCCTGCTGTGTATATAAAGCTAAATCATAAATGAAAAAGTTTCAAGAAGCGACTTCATTGACAATTTAGCATGGGAACTAATCAAACCGCAAATTGAATATGGATCAACTATACCTTCCCTGCTAAGAGAATTTTGACGACGAGCTCGCGTACTGCTCGGAGTTCAAGAAGTCGTACCCCCTCCCCCTAATGTGAGTGTCAAATTTCAAATCACTAGATAGAGAATTTGCAAAAATATATACCCAATACTGTCAAACAGTACTTATTAAATCCACCGATAAGTTATGTAACAATTTATTAATAGAAGTCCACCAGAAACTGTGGGTTCAGTGGAATTATTTTTAATTATTTTTATATATAAAAATCATTTCTCTTTACAAAAAAAATCATATCTTTCCTTTAATTGGATTTTATTTTTTTTTAATTTTTTTTAACTACCATCCAAATTGTGATTTACTTTCGAATAAAATAACATGAATATATTTTGTAATATAAGTAATATTAAATTTTATCTTACCTTGAAAGTTTTATAAGAAGACACAACATAGGAAGCACCATCCTCTAGTTCGTCTAATCTATATTTTCTGTCACCATCCATTGAAAAAATATATCTAGCACCCCGGGGAAGATCCATACGTAGAGAGAGTTTGTCTAATAAAGACTCTAAGCTAACTATGTCTCTGCCAGGTTTAAACCTATAAAATCAATTGACATATAATGTAAAAGAGAGAAGAAAGTATTTAAATAAAAATGGTTAAAATCTTTCGTAAAAGATATATTTATAAAAAAACCCTAAAAAGGGCTACATCCCAGAAGGTTTTCGGAATAATGATTCCATCATCAGTGCTTATCACAGGTCACAAGATATGTGGGTAAAAACCCTGTAGTTGATATAAAATTTTAAATTGTTTACATTATATCATAAAATTATATGTGATGTTTGAAACATTCCTGGATTTAACTACCAGGCATCACATGACTCTTCCTACGTGGATTGCAATATCCAGAGGTAGACCTTACATAATGGACTTCAAGTAGCAACTTGGGTTGTTGCTTGAAGAGTTGCTACTTGAATTCCGTTATGTAACGTCTACCCTCTGGGCATTGCAACCCACGTGGGGAGAGTCATGTAATGCCTGGTAGTCCAGGAATATTTCAAACATCACATCTAATTTTTTAATATAATGTAAACAGTTTAAAATTTTATATTAACTAATGGTAAATGGAAAATGGTGAATGGGACAAAGAAGTTGGAAACTGGCGGCCGTACGAAGCGAAGAGGCCAAAAGAGTCCCAGGACCAATGTGGAAACGCCTCATACACAATAGGGATGAATGGCGAGAAATAAGAGAGGCCTTTATTCGACAATTCGAATAGAAATAAAGAGGCTATAAGAAATATCAACTAGTGGGCTTTTTATTCACATATCTTGGTGGCTCAAATATGTAATATGACTTGTGATAAGCATTGATGATAGAATATTTCGAAAACGTACTGTGATGTAGCCCTTTTTAAAGATTTTTATACCTAAATATGCCTTTTAAAAAGGAATTTAACTATTTTTTATGGTTTACATCCAGCTACAGGAATTTAATTTTCTCGTGGATTTTTAACCCGCCATTACACGCGCTATGAGGGAATCCCTCACCATATTTGTTTATAATCAATGAAATTGTGTAAACTAATACGATAACCTTAAGCACCCAGGAATGCCTTTAGCATGGTTCATGAGAGAGTATGAAAAAGTTATAGAATATTTCAGGCGGTCAGTGTGCTGTGTGATAGTTGAAAGGAGAGACATCCCTCTTCAAGTGAGGGAATTCCTCACTGCGCGTGCAATCACAGTGAAATCACGTTTCTATTATCTCAAAGAAACTTTTAGGTTTTTATTTAATATTTAGGTAGGTTTAATTAAAATATTATTGTTTGGATTAGGTTTGGAACAGTGGCACAACGAGGGGGGGTTTGGGGGTTAAAATCCCACCCAGAGCATATTGAAATATATATAAAGGAAAGTAGGAAAATGCAACTTGTCTTTCAAAAATAATACAAAAAACTTTCGGTACCCAAGCATACCCCCTCCCCCCCCCCAGAGGAAAATTCTAGGTGCGCCACTGGTTAAGAACCCATTTTTAAATTTACCTATTCTAATTGGAAAATAAGCCACAATTTAACTTGAAAAATTGATTTTATTGACGTTTCGAATTCCACCTCGGACGTCGTTATCAAAATACAAAATATTAATAGTTAAATTACATAAATGCCACAAAGAAATAGCTTCAGAACAGTTGTTAATTTTAATTTGTATTTTTAGTAAAATGAATTCGCGTAAAGGACGTTAATTTCTTAAGTGGCTTGCTGAAATTGAAAATTAAGAAAATTTGCTTTTGATATATATTATTTTTACTTTTGTTTTGTTAAATTAATAAAAAAAATTGGTTTACGAGACTTTCTATAATATGTGAGTACAACCCATTTTATATTTCTACATGTTGACATTCATTCTTCCTCGCAATAAGTCGAATTTATGTAGGTGAGGGCGACGCTCATACGCGTGCAACCACGTCACAATAGGAGACGCGTGTAACGGCGGGTTAAACAGCTATTTGTTTTAATATTAGATTTATACTTCTTTAATATCATATTATGAAAATGTCATAAATTATTATTTACAATAAGCTTTACAATGCGAAATGTTGTAAACAGTTGTAATAATCATTATACAGTACGTAAATCGTTCAGCTGGACCTAGGGAATATACATTGAGACAATTATGGCAACTACGCTAACCTGTGTTAGTTGAAGCTTCTATTCGAGTACCAGATTCGGGTGCAATAGAGCTGTTAGAACGAACAGAATGAGTGAGTTTGGAACAGTGATGTGGGAGAGAGGCTCCCTCCCACATCACTGGTTTGGAAGCAAGGCTGTCCACAAATAAATCAAAATAAAAATTATGATTAATGAGTTAATAATTTTACTTTAATTTCTAAAATATTGTTTATTAGGCCAAAAATATTTAGCTACTACATTGCTATGTTTTGACGTTTATTTGTGTCAGCTGAAATGAATTGTAAATTTTTAGGTTAATGCCCCTTAAAAAACAACCATATTGTCATCGAAAGAGCGCAGTTGCCATGCCACAATTATCTCAATGTATATTCCCTATGTCCAGCTGAACGATTTACGTACTGTACAGGGTGAGGCAGATAAATGGCCTATTAGAAATATCTCGAGAACTAAAGGCAACTGAATCATGAAAATTGGAATAAGGAGGTTTTGAAGACTGATCTACTTAATAAAAATATTTTTATCTATTTTATACTTCCGGATATACCGGAAGTTGCTTATAACTTCGTTTTTTTAATGGGGCATCCTATATATTTTCACAGTTTCAGATTCCCCTCGATTTCTTCTTTCTTAAAATATAAGGTTTGGTAATATTATACAAGGTAGTTTAAAAGATACTTACGTTTTATAATTAATTTCGTAGCAACATTCACACCCTGTAGCATTGTAGTAGTTTGACATAATAAACTATATTTATGTTCAAATGATTTTTAATATATTAGTCTACTATTGTTACGAATTATTGGTATAGTTAAATTTTTCATTTTAGTGTCACAAAATCGCACAAAGCTTCGCCCTTTTTTTCGCTTAGCCTCCGCCCACCAACCAGGAACATTCCTGATTGGTCGGTTCGCGTTTAAATTTCTCATACACCTTTAAATTTTTGTCTATAGTACTACTACTGTATAATATCTTTTGTTGTAGTTTTGTTCTATACTAGTCTGTTCTTTTTCCAAGATTTGTACATTTCATTCAATTTGATCAAAATATCACTTTTGCAAATTACAAACTAGCAAAAAGTGTAAACATAAAATTTATGTATATTTAATATAAAGTGAATGTACATACATACCTAATGTTTATAAAATTAAAGTGCTTTTGAAAATGGCAAGTAGCCGAAACGGCAAGCAATAATAATGTGTTTTATTTATAACAGATCGACAAACCCAGGAATTGAAAAAGTTTTTATTTATAAATTCGTGGTCAGGTAATACCAAATAGAGTGAGCACGTAAAGGTTGGAATAAATTCATTTTATCGTTAATGGGCGATTTTGGAAAAACATCCCCAAACAGGTCGATTTTCAATTTTAAATTATGATTTTTTGGCATATACCTATATCATGCTACTGACGTCATCTATCTGGGCGTGATGACGTCATTGATAATTATTTTAATAAGAATAGTGGTCGTATTCTAGCTTATTTGAAAGGTTATTCAATTATCTATTCAGTAATATAAACATCTTCTACTTCTTCCTTCTTGTAGGTAGGCTTTAAAGCCTGTTTCTTTTTCAATATTAGCCTCTTAAATTGTTTATATTAAGTTATCGCACCATCTTTTTCTTGGTCTGCCAATACTTCTTCGTCCATTTGGTGACTTATCTCGTGCTATTATTCGTACTATCCTATCCTCTGCCATTCTACTATATAATGATTATAAATATTAATACAATTATTTATACAGGGTGTCCAAAAAATAAATAAATTTATTGACAAAAAAAGAAGAATGTATGAAATTTAATGGAAAATACATTTTACTGCTCTGAGAAAAGAGAAAAAAATGTTTATTTGATAAATAAACATTGCTTTTCGCTTAAATTAAATGTTCAAACTGCTAAGAGGTAGGTGGGTGGAAGCTTTAACATTGAATTTAAGCGAAAAATAATATTTATGTAGCAAATAAATATTTTTTGATATTTTCTGGTAACAGTAAAATGTATTTTGAATCAAGTAAATTACATACCTACATTCTCCTTTTTGTGTCATTTAATTCAATAATTTTTTTGTATCCTTTATAAATAATTATTTTAATATTTGAAGCAATATAAATGTTTATTACACTGAATTGAACAACCTTTCAAATAAGCGAACACACGATCATATTCTTATTTAAAAAAATCATCGCTATATACGCCAAAAAAGCATAATCTAAAAATTAAAAATGACCCATTTCGGGATTTTTTCCCAAAGTGACCCATTCACAAAAAAATTATTTTATTTCAACTTTTACGCGCTCACTATATATTACATATATAAAAGACCACATAAATAAATAGTACCTATCTATGTTTTCTATGAAGGCTTTAAAAATATGAGATTACTTGGCCGGGTCCGTAATATAGAGGTGACCGTAGATACCAGTTCTACATAATATAATTAGTTTGGAGAATTTTAAACTGGCCGTTATATAGAAACTGGCCGTTATTTAAAAACTAGCCGTTACTAGAAGTGGCCGATTTTAACAGGTGGCCGTTAACACAGGTTTTACTGTATTATAAATGTATTAAAAAAATCTACTGATGGCTACTGAATTTTTGAAAGCAAAACTACTGATGACATCAAAACTGACCTGGCAACCCTGCATTCAGTTCGGGTCAGCCACCGACGGAAGCGGACGCGAGCGTAGCAGAGGAGCAGCGAACAGCCGAAGGAGGGGGAGTCAGCTTGAGAAGCTGGTCTTTTCAGACCGCCGTGAGTAAGACACGGTTGCGAATCAAGCGCTGTTGTATCCCTAGGCAAGAAGGAGAGGCAAAGGCCAATCTACTGGATGTGGTGAACTCATGGAATTTTACTTTTTATAGATTCTCTAAGACGCTACAAATAGAGATTGGTTAGCGGAAGAAGCACAACGGGCTCGACGTGAGCCCGTTACGGGATTTCTACTGTGCCTCCCTAAGGGTATCGACACTGCAAGGTGTAGTTTTTTAGAAATCTACATCGGGCAGCCCCGGCACCTAGGCGAGTAGAACGAGAAAAGCAAGAGGAACCCTGACCCAGTTCTGCCTGGGTTAGTGAATCAGCCGCGATAGGTCCAGGGGAAGCCTACCCTGACACCGTGCTGGCATCGGGCCAGACGAATGAAAAAAAGGCTCGACAATATTAGGAATTCGCCCCCGATGACTGATCGAGCCAGGTCTCGATTACCCCCCCCCCTCATCCTATGGCCACTCCGCCAATGTATGAGGACTCACGTAAAGTGGGTCCTAACCTGTTTCAGGAACTCAGCAGCGAGGAATCTGAGGTCTCAACCGAGGATGAGCAGCTAAAAGAAGAAAAAGCGAGAGAAAAAGCCACAAGGACCCAAAATGCGTGAAATGCGGCGAATACCACCCCTCAAAGCTGTGCAAACGAGCTAGAGAAGTGAAGGCAACATGTGCCAACTGCAACGGAAGCCATCCAGCCAACTAGAGGGGATGCCCTAGGTGTCCAACCTGGGGAAGACCACCACCACAGAGGCCACAACAGACGACAGCAGGCAACCGGGATATCCTACGCCCAAGCCACGCAAACAAACACAGAACACCACAGCGATCCCCCAAGACGAAGACTACCTAGTAAGAATGGTCACCAACATAGTGACTAAGGTAGTCAAAGAAGTTATCCTAGGCACCAGGCAGACGCAGATCTAATGCAGGCAGACAGGGGATACTTCAGGATAGGCTCCTGGAATCCGGGCGGCATATCAACAAACCAGAACATCATGGACGAACTCGCCAACAGATACGAGATGGACATCGTAGCAATACAGGAAACTAAGCTTACCAAAAACTTTACTACTAAACGCCTACGACTAAACGACGAAAGATATTTAGCAAAATAGCTATATAGAAAATAACGACGACACAGTGGCAATGGGCCCAGAAGAACCAACACATTTCCTAGGAAATGGACTTCCCACCCACATTGACATCGTTGTGGCTAAAAACCTAGGACTACAAGCAGAACTAATCACCCTAAACGAAGGAACAACAGACCACAACCCTATTCTACTAGAACTAGGAATATGGGAAGAAACAAACCCGCCGAAAAGAATAAAAAAGAAAAGAAAGTGGACAAATTATAAAAGATTAGTGAGTGAAGGAATAAATATAGAAACAGATATAAATAACCCACAACAAATAGAAGAAAAAGTCCTAGAGCTACAAAACATCATCCGATAAGCAATTAGAAATAAGCACAACAGAAAAAGAAGTCGAGATCCACAAGGGAAGGTTCAAAGACATACCACTAGAAGTACAAGCAGAGCAAGGGAAAAGAACAGAGCGAAGAAAATAGCCAGAAGAACAAGAAACCGAGTAGACAAAACCTGGGCAAACACATTAGACAGAGAGGTGAAGACGGCTCTTCGACAACACCGCAGCGAAAAATGGGAAAACTATGTACAAGAGGTGGAAGAACTAGACTCAAACACGAGAAACGTTTGGAAGCTCCAGAAAATAATAAGAAGCGACAGAAAACCCATCCCCCCATTACATGGAGGAAACGGCATGGTATACACCATAGAAAAGAAAATCAGTGGTGACGAGGTCCACACTCGAAAGAGAATGCAGGTTAAACTACCACGCAGACGAGGACGTAGACTTCAGGAAGAAGTCGAAGAGCAAGAAGAAATACCAGACGATCCAGAAGACATCATCCCCCAACATCACCGGAAGAAATAAACGAACATATAAAAAACAGTTCACCGAAAAAAGCGCCTGGTCTAGACGAAATAACAAATAGAGCCCTAAAATACCTGCCCATAAGAGCTATAGTGTATTTTACAAACATAGTGAAGCGACAATAAGATATAAAATATTCCCAAACAGATGGAAAGGGGCCCATGTCATTATGATTCCAAAACCTGGCAAGAACCACACATTCTCGCAGAACTACAGACTAGAGATAATCCCTGAAGCTCAATTCGGATTTAGAGCAGAGCACTCCAGTGAGCTACAAGTACTCAGACTAACTGAGTACATAGCAGCTGGATTCAACGACAAGCAGTACACTGGAGCAGCATTCCTGGACGTAAGCAAAGCTTTCGACAGAGTATGGCATAAGGGGCTCATATATATAATGCGAGGTTATGGGTACAGAGAGGCGATGACGAGGCTGATCTCTTGGTACTTGGGCGGCCGGAGTTTCAGGGTTCGGATAGGACAAGTTCTGTCCGAGCTCGGGAGCCCGGAGGCTGGAGTACCACAGGGAGATGTCCTGTCACCTCTGCTGTACACAATATACACCGAAGACGTACCTAGAACAACAGGCACCCTTATGAGCCTCTATGCCGACGACACAGCGATAGCGGCCAAACACATAAACGTAGACATAGCAGTGACCAACCTGCAAACAGCGTTAGATGACATCGAAGAATGGAGTATAAAGTGGAAGATAGCCATCAACTCCGAAAAGACGCAAGCGGTACTATACAAGAAAGGAAGACAGCAGCCAGAAGAAAAACTGACGGTGCAGAACAACCCCATCGAATGGAAAGACGAAGCCAAATACCTAGGAGTCATTATGGACAAAGGATTAACCTTCCAAAAACACGTAGAAGCCACAGTTCAGAAGGCTAACATGGCGAGAGCAACATTAAGAGGACTCACAGGCAAGAAAAGTAAATTAAGACTAAAAACGAGGTTAAGATTAATAAACAGCATAATATTACCGGTATTAACATACCCATCTCTCGCATGGGGACATGTATGCAAAATACACAAAAAGAAGATTCAAGCTGCACACAACAGCAGCCTAAGAGAAGTAACCAAAGTCCCGAGGTATAGCCCCATACTGCGAGAGATGCTAGGGTATGACGCTTTCCACCGATGGAAGCATAGACGTCCTAAACAGCAAATAGTGGAATAAAGTACAGAAAATAAAGAGAAACATAAGGTGAAAGTAAAGTGATAAAGAAGTAAAACAAAAAAATAGTAGATAGTTCGTAGCTCGAAACACAAACTGCCGAAGAAACACGAAATCACAAGCGTAGGTCTAACATCACGATCAGGTAAAGTCAGCCCTTAAGAAAATAGAAGAAAAGGTGCAAGCCACCAAAAAATTATAAAAAACAAAAAAAAAGGCGCAAGCCACCAAAAAAACACACAAAAAACAAAAAATACTTGAGCACCAAACCATTGGACTGAGCTCAGTGGGGCTTGGTACAATGACTTGGGGCCCAAGCAAGCAATTTTAGTTCCGCGGATAAGTAATTAGAAGATAAAGGCATAGAGCGCTTCACGCTGGCCTAGTTTTGAATTCGATTAGGGCACCACATTGGAATCTTATTACCCAGGATTCCATTGTGAAGAGCATTTGGCTGATAGTTGTGCCCCCATCGCGCATCAGCGTGCTATGGGGGGGAAAGGGATCGCCTGGGGGATTGGAGCGAGGTGGGGTGATCCCTGTTTTTACTCGGGTCAAAACACCTCGCCCCAATGAATTGTTACACCCGAATGTACTTTTTTGATAGGGTGGACTGGACATCTCCCACAGGTCGGGTTGAATCAAATTACTTGCTTGCTTGCATTCACTCTCTTGAATTTTACTTCTCATCGAGCGCTCACGCACGAGCGGTGGCTTCGGCCACTTTCTTGGCCTTTGGCCGCCTTACAGGCGAAATGCCTCGCGAACATAGTATCTGTGTTGCTGTTTTTTTCTACAACGAAAACTGTGTTCACTTTTCAACAACCTACAACCCCACTAGCCTTTCAGGGTGCCAGATTAAAGCAGAATCAGACTAAAAGATACGCCTAGAAAGGTATCCTATGGCGAACCTCTCACCTAGGACACAGCACAACCATCCAACAGTTACACGGAATGGGGAGCATCATGGAGGTGGGCTTTTCTCATTTCTTTTGAGCCCCTTTTTACACCCCAGATGACATTAGTATACAGGGTTGGTCGAAACTCGGAATGAGTATTTTAGTATTGTAATGAAATGTTATTTTAAGGTACTTTTTAATTTGTGGGTTATTGGTGATTCAAGACAAACATTAATTTCAACACAAAATACGTGAAATAAGTGAAGTTTTATTAGGTGGCCCGTAAAATATTCAATCACAAATAATTTTTCGCAAATAAATCCATATTAATCTAGAATCTAGACTGATACTTAAAATTGCCAATAATGGTTGAACTATCAAAATACATACGTACATAGTTAAGATTGTTGGTGCAATTAACAATTAAGCACAAATTAAAGCAATTAGGTACAGGGAATGCTTAAGAAGTGAAAAAGTACCATTAAATATCATTTCATTACAATACTAAAATATAGGGTGTTCCATTTAAGAAAACTCAGGAAATACTCATTCCTAGTTTCGACCAACCCTGTATACTAAAATTAAAAAATTAGCTAGGCTAATAATTCTTAACAATAGTAAATTATATTATAAATCATTTAAACATAAACAGAGATTTTGATGTCAAACTACTACAATTCTACAGGGTGTGAAATTTGCTACGAAATGAATAAAAAAACGTAATTATCTTTTAAACTACTCTGTATAATATGTCAAAACCTCATATTTTAAGAAAGAAGAGATCAAGGAGAATCCAAAAATGTAAAAATATACAGGGTGTCCCATTTAAAAAAAAACGAAGTTATAAGCAACTTCCAGTATAACCGGAAAATCATCGAATAGTTGTTGTTTATTTAGAATGCATTTAATGCGTCTTTAATAAACATGAATATTACAAATGCTGTGAAATACATGTTTTAGAATTTACGCAGGTGGAATCAAAAATAAATTTCACTGTGAAACACGTAAAAAATAAAAAACCGAAAAACCATTGAATCCCAATTTCCCTGACAGGTTTTCGATCGGTTTGATCTTAGTGGTTTCAGATATGTCTGTCGACATGTACCTACATATAGTTTTAGAAAATATATAAAAACTGCATCAACGATAAACAGAGAAAACTAGAAATTACTATTGGGAATACAAAATATAGTCTCAAATCTCTTAAATCTTCTTCTACTTCTTCTTCCTGCCTCCTTAATAGGCTCGCGTCTGTTTCATCCAATGCCTCCTCATCAGATATCCAGGTTGTCACTCCATCTCTTCCTTGGCTTTACTATACTCCTTCGGTCATTTGGTGATCTGTTTCGTGCTATCTTTACCGGTCTTCCTTCTGCCAGTCTGCTTATATGGCTATAATATTCTTTTTTCTTTTCAGTGTCCAGTCATTTATGTTCTCTACATTACAGCTTTGCCTGAGGTGTGTGCTACGTTGTTTGTCCCATAATGATTTTCCTGTGATATCTCGGACTATTTTCATTTCACACGTTTTCATCAGTCTTTTTGCACTTGTGTTGTAAGGTCTTGTTTCCGCAGTGTAAGTCATAATTGGTGTAACTACTGTCCTATAAATATTGGCCTTTGTTTCTGTCCGTAGATGTGTGTTGCGCCAAATAGTCTGTTTAAGACATCCTGCTATTCTGTTGGCTTTGTTTATTTGTCGGGCAACTTCGGCTTCTATATCTCCATAACTGTGCATTAGTACTCCCAGGTAGCTGATACTTCTTTTGCTGGATTATTTTGTTGTCCACTTCCAGCTTGCACCTTATTGGACCTTAAGAGTTTACCATACTTTTTGTTTTATTTGGTGATACTATCATGTTGAACTTTCTTGCTGCTATATTAAATTGATATAAATGTCTCTTAAGGTCATCGTCACTCTCTGCAATAAGTATGGCATCATCTGCATAGCGTCTTCTTCTTTTGCCCTTTAATTCGTCCAATTTTTAACATAGGCTTCCCCCAGTTTCCTCCATTCGCTTCTATTTAGTGCTTTCTGTTTTCAGTGTGTTCCTCATATCTTTCTAATGTCATCACCTCATCTCATCTGGGGTCGTCCTCTTGCTCTCTTTCCTGTCCATGGTATCCATTGTTGTATCGTGGTATTCCACCTATTGTCCGTTTGTCTGGCGTTATGACCTGCGAAACTCCATTTTAGCCTGGCCAGTTGTTTTGCTTTTTGTCTGTTAATTTTACTCCTAACATTGCTCTCTGCATGGCTCTCTGTGTCTTGTGTTTGTGTCAAGGTCCATGTTTGGCATGCGTATGTGATAATTGGGAGTATGCACTGGTCAAATACTTTTGTTTTTAAGTATTGTTGTATTTTTTTATTCTTTAAGACCCATTTTAATTTCCCAATTCCTGCCCAGGCTAATCTGACCCTCCTTTTTACCTCCGCTGTTTGGTTTTCCTTATTTATTTTTATTATCTGTCCCAGTTATATACAGGGTGTAAAAAAAATACAGGTCATAAATTAAACCACATATTCTGGGACCAAAAATAGTTCGACTGAACCTAACTTACCTTAGTACAAATATGCATACAAAAAAAGGTTATAGCCCTTTGAAGTTACAAAACGAAAATTGATTTTTTCCGGTATATCGAAAACTATTACAGATTTTTTAATGAAAATGGACATGTAACATTCTTATGGCAGGAATATCTTAAAAAGAAATTATAGTGAAATTTGTGGAAACCATAAAAAAATTATGGGGGTTTTGTTCCCTTAAACCCCCCCCCCCAAACTTTTATGTACGCTCCAATTAAATTATTGTTGTTGTACCATTAGTTAAACACAATGTTTTTCAAACTTTTTTGCCTCTTAGTATTTTTTTGATAAATCAGTTTTAATCGAGATGCGGCTTCTTTTTTAATATATTTACATAAAAATTTTATGGGGGTTTTGTGCCTTTAAGCCCCCGAAATGTTTGTGTACGTTCCAATTAAACTATTATTGCGATACCATTAGTTAAACACGATGTTTCTAAAACTTGTTTGCCTCTTAGTCTTTTTTCGAACCTCAAACTGTAATTTATAAATAAATTTTCATATTACTACCCAGGTCTCTTGTCAGTATACAAATATGTGATCGATTTGACAAATATTCAAAATATCTCGATAAAAACTAGCTTTTCCAAAAAGTACTAAGAGGAAAAAAAGTTTTAAAAATATTGTGTTTAACTAATGGTGCCACAATAATAATTTAATTGGAACGTACACAAACATTTGGGGGGGTTCAAGGGAACAAAACCCCCATAAAATTTTTATGGGGTTCACAAATTCCGGTATAATTTCTTTTTGAGATTTTCCTGTCATAAGAATACCACATGTCCATTTTCATTAAAAAATCTATAATAGTTTTCGATATATCGGAAAAAATCGATTTTCATTTTGTAACTTCAAAGGGCTATAAATTTTTTTGTATGCATATTTTTACTAAGGTAAGTTAGGTTCAATCGAACTATTTTTGGTCCCAGAATATGTGATTTGATTTATGACCTGTATTTTTGTTACACCCATAATCATTAACCGCTTTTATTGTCGTTTCGTTTAATATTACCTTTCTATTATCTTGTGTGTTTGTCATTGCTTTTGTTTTGGTAAAATTCATGTGTTGCACTAGGTCAAGCAACCCGACACCTACAAGAATAATAATTGACGACCTAGAGCTGGAAGGTGTCGACACCTTCATATACTTAGGCTCGCTGCTAACTAAAGATAACAATGTCAATGAAGAAATTAAAGAAGAATAGTGCTCGCCAATAAGTGCTACTATGGCTTAAGAAGACAGATGACCTCAAAAATACCTAAAAAAATTAAATTGACTGTCTAAAAAACACTAATAGGACCAGTGCTAACATATGGCTCAGAAACTTGGTCACTTACTCAGAATGACCAAGAACTGCTCAAACGCTTTGAGCGAAAAATTGTAAGACGAATATATGGTGGCATAAAAGAACAAGGTTTGTGGCGCAGGCGTTACAACTTTGAGTCGTATAGAAATTTTGGAGAACCTGACGTTGTACAATTCATTAAGGTAACACGCCTTAGATGGATAGGGCATGTAATCAAGCGAGAGGAAGATGCCATAGTCAGAAAAGTTTTTGACCGAAGAGGGCCGATAGGACAACGAGCAAGAGTAAGACCGAGACTTAGGTACCAAGACAACATAGAAACTGATTTAAAATCTATTGGAATTAGAGCATGGAGAAGAGTTGCCAGAGACAGGGGCGAATGGAGGATTGTTCTGAAGAAGGTTTTGGCTCATAAAGAGCTGTAACGCAACTGATAATGATGATGATGAAAATTCATTTTTAGACCTATTTGTTCTGATTCATTTGCTAGTTCGGTTCTTCGGTTAGCATGGTTTGTATTTCTTCAAAACATGGTGCTATTATTAATACATCGTCTGCATGCCTTTGGTAGTTTAGTTTGTTTCCATTTATATTTATTCCCTTGTTTGTACATTCCATTGTTTTGAAAACATCTTCCAGGGGTAATATAAACAGTTTGGGAGAAATAACATCTCCCTGTCACACTCCTCTGTTAATTGGTATAGGTTTTGTGGTTTCTTCCAATTGTACTGTCATTGTTGCTTTCTTATATATATATTATGTATTAGAATTCTGTATTTGGAATCTATTCTACACTTGTTTATAGCTTTTTTATTGCCCACATTTCCACGCTGTCAGAAGCTTTATCGTAATCGACGAACGCTAAGTGCAGATCTATATGGTATTCGTTAGCTTTCTTTTTTAGGGTCCCAATTTATTAGAAGATGGTCAGAGGTGCAATATCCTTTTCGGAATCCTGCCTGCTCTACTGGTTGTAATGAGTCCAATTTGTGTGTTAGCCTGTTGTTGATAATCCTTATTAATACTTTATACGTTTGCGACAGCAGTGAGATGGGTCTGTAATTTTTTATATGCTTTCTGTTGCCTTTTTTAAATAGCATTATCGTAAGACTTCGTTCCATTCGTCGGGTATTTCTCCTTTATGTAGATACAGATTAAATGATTTCATTAAATGATTTCAAAGAAGATTTCTTCTTTCCCTTCTTTTAACATTTCAGCAAGGATTCGATCTGGTCCCGTTCTTTAACTGTTACTTTACTTTGTTTACTTTTATTTCATAATTATCTATTTTTGTAGTGTAACTGAGTTTATATTCGTGATTGTTTTATAAAACCTTTATACTTTTTTTGATATCTTATTATTTCTCCTCTCTTCCCGTCCTGTTTCATTCTTTATTGAAATAAGTAGTGGTGGCAATAAATTTGGTCGTAAACATTTTAGGCCCTGATTTCTCTCAGTTATTTTCTCGATTTAATTTTCAGTGTATTTTCTCAGATCTTCTCTTGTTTTTCTCCTAATAAGTTTGTTTAGTTCTACGTATTCTGTGTTCTTTCATTAATTTAACTGTACCGCTACTTAATCTATTTTTATTGATCTCAGTTTTGGGGCAGTTTTTATTACCACTTCTAAGAGTTTTTCTTTCATTCCTCCATTAACTTTATTAAGTTCTGACTCTTCCTTTGCTACTTGTTGTTTATAGTTTTCCCTTAAAATCTGTCTATATTCTTCTGCGTTTTGTCTTATTCTGCTATGGTCCATGGCCGTTGGTTTTCTCCTTGCTTTCTGCATATCTAGTCTTTTCGATCTATTTTTTTCTATTGTGGATCGTAGTATGCCGTGGTCGCTGTCAGTTGAGAATTTATTAAGTACAGTTACGTCTTCGAAGATTTTTTTATTTTGGCAGAGGAAGTAGTCCATTTCATTTTTTGTCAACCCATTTGGGGAGACCCATGTCCATTTTCGGTTTGGCTTCTTATTAAAGTATGTGTTTATTGCATGAAGGTTTTGTTGTTCTAAATATTCTCGTAGTCTTTCACCCCTAATATTCCTTGATCCAAATCCATAGTTTCCTATTTTGTTTTCTGAATATTCCATTTTCTTTCCGATTTTTACGTTAAAGTCTCCCATAATGATTGTTGTTTTTATATTTTTGTCTTCCATTGCTGTGGTGATGTCCTCATAAAATTTGTCAATTTCTTTTTCCTCGTGTGTTGTTGTTGGGGCATATACTTGTATTAGTTTAATTCTTGTCTTCCGGTTAAATATTTTGTTAAGTGTTTCTAGTATTATATATCCTACTCTACATAATATGCTCTTATACTCTATTACATTTTGTTTTATTTTCTTTTTGATCAGAAATCCTATTCCTCCACATGTTTCTTCCTCCTTTCCTTTGTAATAGAGGCGATTTCCTGATTCTAGTTCTATACACATTTCTCCTCTTCTTTTGACCTCTGACAATCCTACAATGTTCCATTTGATTTTAGTTAATTCCTCTTCGAGTTCATACAGCTTTTCATCTTGAGCCATGGATCTCATGTTATATGTCGCTATGTGTATTCTGTTGCGTTCCATTTGTTTCCGTTTTCTCTCATTTGTTCTTGTCGAGCTTTTGCCTCCCCCAGAATCCTTAAGGCTGATCGGTTTGCCGATGTAGGATTCCGGATTTCTCCTACCCACCTGATGTACATTTCCTCTTTGTTGAAAGTTCGACATTGTTAGTTTGGGGAAAATAGCCTTAAAACACCACGCTGCTGGCCAGGCGGGTTGGTGAGTTTTTGAGATCACATTTCCTTGATTCCCTGTAACTTTGTATGATTATCCCGCTCATACTCGGTCGCCAGAACCTCGTCTGTTATGTAGCAGAGGGCACCTGGTAATCCTACACAACCACTCGTGCAGGTGTGGTTGACTTTTGGATCGATTGATGTATTGTTGTTAAGTCCCATCCCTTACCTCCCCTGCATAGCATACTATAGAGATAATTTCTTTTCTTAAATTTCAATTATGTCTAAAAGGGATTTTAACGATATATAATATGTAGAAAAGAATGAAAAAGAAGGAAGTAAATACCTATGAAGATAATAAAGACTGTAATACGAAGATGATTTGCAGATGAAGAGCAAAGTTTTGCCAGAGTATGTAATCGCTAACTTTAATTAATGGAGACAGCACTCGAATGACAATAATGTTTGTTGTATGTTTTTGTCTGGTATACTATCATTGATTTTGATATATGGTTACTCGTACAAACTTAATAAGTTTATGCTTCTTTATTTCAACGGAATTTTTATTAATTTAATACTTAGAAATTTTGTCCTACGTATCCGAAATTTTTACTATTCTTTGATTACTAGGTACTACATAGTAGTATTAGTTCTCATTCTTATTTGTGTTATATTAAATATTTTTTCTGTGGTTTCTGACCTATACCTATACGGGAGTCAACATGTATTGTTTCGGAATAATTCAAACAAGCTTATATTTTTCTAAAACTTTTTTTGTTAGTTTATAAATATACATGTTAAAGTAAAAAGTTCTACTCACAGATGTTGCCATTAATTGTTTATTAATTGTTTAAACAATAACAATTGTTTTGTATAAATAACTTTAAAAATATTATGCTGATGCCGAATGTGGCATTACAATTTGAAAATTCTTATACAGAAGCTCTTATACACTATGTCTGCGTAGCTAGGAACCATATGGCAAACTTTTTTATTATCAATTTTACGAAAAAAAGTTATTCTCCATAAAATACTCTGCATAGTCTAAAATCTAAAACTCAACCATCAGATATCAAATTTTATCAATTTTATATGAGGTATGTCAAAAATATGAATTTTGTTAAAGATTAAAGTACCTTTATATTTCAGAATATTATATGAAAAAAATAGAACAGAATATTATATGAAAATTTATTTGGAATTAAAACTATGTTTTAATATACAATTACATCATTCTAATTGAAAAAAAAAATCAATTTTTTCTCAAATTTTCTAAAAACTATGTTTTAAGTAATACACAATTACATCCTTCTAAAAAAAATTTAATTTTTTCTCAAATTACACGATACCCATCATCATTTTATTACAATTATGATAACTATTTTATTATCAATTTTACGAAAAAAAGTTATTCTTCATAAAATGCTCTACGTAGTCTAAATCCTAAGATACAATCATCAGATATCAAACTTTTTTAATTTTATACGAGGTATGTAAAAAATATTAATTTCGCTTAACAGTTAAGTACCTTTATAGGATGTAATTGAACATTGAAACTTAGTTTTTAATTCCAAACACCTTTTCTTTAAAACAATTTTCGATATTGTGAAATTTAAAGGTAATTTACTCTTGAGTGAAATTCATATTTTTTGACATAACTCGTATAAAATTAATAAAATTTGATATATCTTGGTTGCATCTCAGATTCTATACGATTAGGTCTGGATCCCGCGTATGAAAAAAAAGTTGATTAATAGCAAGCTGAAAATAGCACCGCACTTATGCGCATACACTTTATTTATTTGTATTATAACCATAAGATAGCTTAATTGTTCTTCTTTCATCTCCAATTTGTAAAATTTTATTTGATCATTAGTTAAAGAATTACACTAAAATAACTCAACCGTGCACTTCGCCGAACGCTAGTTTACAGTGGGCAAATGTTTGTAAGAAGGGCTACTTTAGCGTTATAAATACAAAATTATAACAGCTGTAGATTTAATTTTAGAAAAATCTTTATAAAGGTTTTTTTTTGTGAAATTTCCTGAATTTTTCGATGGTCAAGTCAGTGTTTTTCTAAAATTTATATTTTTGGAGTTATTTAAAAAGACATCTAACTTTGCAGTTCATTTGTTTAATAAAAAATGAAGCACCCACTTCTCGAGTAGAACTTTTTGATATGTTGTTTATTAAACATTTCTTAATGAAATTACAAAAAGTTCTATCTTGTTTGATTTTTTCCGAAGTGAAAATCTATATGCACTCCCCTACTATGCATATTAAATAATCTGTTCAGTCGTCCTTGTGTACCTACTTAATTTGTCGTAATTAATTATTGTCCTTTCATCATGATTTGTCTAATTATCGAATATTTTCGATATACATAATAATCTATACAGTAGGAAAAAAGAAAGATTGCCCATTAATGAACATATTTATAAAACACGCTGTATTTTTCTATCACCGTGTCACAAAAAAAAATTGGCCAACGGAAGTACATGTAATACTTATTTAAGCTGTTTTTATAGTACTGGTACTAGTTCATTATTTTCTTGGAACATCGAAAAGATGTGTTTAATATGATCGCTCATGGGTAATCTTTCAGTTCTCCTACTATAGTTTTCCTGTTTTATCAGTGATCGCTTACCTATCTCACCAGTATTAGTATTTTATTTTTGATTTTATTGTTTCATGATATAAATGTGCCTGTCTTATTAGTATTTTCATTTTATTTCTGATTTTATTGTTGTACGATAAATAGGTACATTATGTTTGTTTATGCGTGCTTGGAAATCAGCATATTTCAGATTATTTTTAATTTTTCCCTATTTTTTTTTTTTAGTTTTCCTAAATTATATTGATGCCATCTTACTAGGTTGTCGTATTTGGTTCAACTTTTCTTTTTTTTTCGTGTTGATTTGAGTTCTTCTGGGGTCTGAATTTGACCCTCATTTTCTTTAACAATACACAATAATCAAAGCATAGGCTGTATTTAGTGCTCTGAGTGCCAATAAAAAGATTAAGCTACCTAATTGTATAGTTCTGATGTTGTGGATGTATGTATAATTTTAAGCTTATTTATTGAGCTTTTCGGTCACAATTATGACAAACTATTTAAATATATTTTGAAGATGATTGAAACAATAAGCACTTACCAATTCTTGGTATGATGCCTTCATTGTAAAATATTGAGTACTGCATGTCACCTTTTCCATTTATTTTTGTTTCTGGCAAAAAGCATATCTCGATTTTGTTCTCGCTTAGTGCTTTTAGTATTTCTTAATATTTGTTATCAAAAAAGTGTATTGTTCCTTATAAATAAATGTAGTATAAGTACTTATTCTCTTTCCAATTGGTAGCCTGTGTTCTAGTTTGTGATGTATAACTCCATTAAAGTCTGAAGTGGGAACACTGGATTTGGAACGGTCAGACCACGAAAACGGCACATGTATTTTGTCCGACAGAACAGACTTAAACTCTCCGAACAGAGAGTAAACTCTCATGCAAAAATCAGACTGCTATTTATCACCAAATGGGCGTTTTAATGAGTGGAACATGTAGAATATGTCAAATGACAGAAATTATGACAGGTGATAAATAGCAGTCTGATTTTTGCATGAGAGTTTAATCTCTGTTTGGAGAGTTTAAGTCTATTCTGTCGGACAAAATAAATGTGCCGTTTTCGTGGTCTGACCGTTCCAAATTTTTAACCTGTTCCACAATTAAAACTGCCCCTGTTACAGTGTTCCCATATATCAAAGTTTATCCGACTAGACACCCCTAAGCTATTAACCAATTTTCAGCTTGCTACTAATCAACTTTTTTTTCATACGCGGGATCCAGACCTAGATGCAGAATATTTTGTAAAGAATAACTTTTTTTTTGTAAAACTGATAATAAAAAAGTTACCAATAGGTTCCAATTTACGCCGACATACTGTATAAGAGCACAAAAAAAATTTGTTGAAGATTTATTATTGTTGAAGCTTATTATTAAATGTATTTTAGGTAAGTTTTAAAAAGTTTTGATCACTTTGTATAAACATTTTTTTAGCAGGTAATTTTCGGTTTTTGTATTAGGTACATTTTTTTATCTTTCTTAATTTTCTCAAAAAAATTGTTTATTTCATTTTTAAAGTAAAATAATTTAGTGCATTTTAAAGACTACATCCTAAGCTTTAAAAAACATCTGTAAAATTGTAATAAATCTGTTCAAACTTAAGTAATATCGTCTTAAAGTGGTAGTCATTCTGTAAAACTACGAAGTTTTTAAAAATTAAATTGTTTTAGACGCCGTAGATATCATTTGAATTATATTTTACACATTTTTTTAGTGAAACCTCGTTTAGTAAGATATTTTAAAGGTAAGTTGTGTAAATTTGAGAGTATTGAGATTGAGTAAAATTGTATTAGTTACACATTTTTAAATAATTTTTAAACAAAATTCATGTAACCATCATTTTCCGCCCACACCGCACTTATGCGCATACATTTTATTTATTTTTATTATAACCATAAGATCAGGGCCCCCGTACGAACTACTGGTGCCTGTGTGCAAAAAATGATTTTGGCGCCCCTTAAGGCATTTTGATATTTTTTTTTAAAGTTATACCCTTTACGCGCTATATGAGGGTAATTTTAATAGGATTAAAACCTTTGATCCTGGCGCAGTCGCATTACAACTTTGTTCTGATTGGATGTTCAAATGACATGACAAAAATTATCCAATATGGTAGCTGTGGGACTGTGGTTTGGTTGTTGCGTTTTAAAACTTGTAGGAAGAGAAACAACAAACAAAAAGTTAGTTAATGGTTATACTGCCTTTTTAAATAGTTTTCATTTTATATTTTTGGACTTATTAACATAGAAGAGATGATTGTTGCATGCTAATGTGAAAGCCCATCAAACTGTGACTAGTATGAGTGCCGCAAAACTACTGATAAATAACCTATTAGCTCGAAAGCGTAGAGAACTGTGGATAACAACAATCAACCGGGACGATCTACGATCTCGCTTATTCAAAGCTAAAGAATCTTACACTGGTAAGTGTTTTAAAAATAGTTGATCAAATTTTGTTATGCTATTTGAACATAGCCACTTTGCACGATGCAAGTGATTGCGAAATTTATTAGTCGTTATATTGATACATAGTATGTAATACTTTTATTTACATAATTTGATTACCATCACAATTTCTATCAATATTCACCTAATATATTCTTTTCTTACTCTATGTTTTGTTGTATTTTTTCAATTCTAAATCATTTCAATTCAAAATCAAAATAATTTGATTTACATAATTCAAAAATGTCAAAAAGTTTAATCCGATTAGTTAGTCGATCTTCGCACATAATGACACAGTGTCTCCGTGGCGAAGCGTTTAAGGCGAGTGAACCCCAATACAACGCCAATAACAGGAGCGCTGGTAAGTTGGTTCGAATCCCAATAGAAACTTTTATTTTTTTATTTTTTTTATACATTTTATGATTGGAAGTATATTTATTATATAATTTTATTTTCAGAAAATACGTATTTAGTTAAAAAAATTTCCGACAATTAATGTTCAGAAATCATTTGTGGCATTTTTAATGTGTTTGTGTGTGTGTTTTATTCTTTTATTATTTTAATTTTTGGCACTGTTTTAATAAAAATGTTTGAGAAGTAGTAAGTATAAATTAGTTTAATATTTAAATAAAATATAAATAAAAAGTATATTAATTTCGATTATAATCATATAATCATATTATTATAATAGAAGTATAACTTCTTACGTGCGTACAAAAGTACACACACATTCTTTTTTTTATTTTTTTTTTAAGCTAGGTAGGTAGGTGCAAATAATGCAAAATAGGAACAAATAACACCATAGCAAGTCTTAATTAAATAAAGTTTAAGGGGCTTTATTGAATCAATTCTGCTGGACCATCTTGTCACACATAGAGGGTTTAGACTTAACCCGAGAACATTTTTGCTCACCTCACAACATCCCACCTTTTTGTGGATGGCGAACCCAGAGTAACGCGATTTTCAATTTTTGTCCATTTAAGGTACGTTTTTACTACAGCGGCTGGCTCGTTAATCGCTGAAAGATCGTCGCTGAATCTGAACATTGATTGCGGTATACTGCTTGTGTGATTTGTTGGCGGTGCGTGTTTCGGAGTTTTGTATTTGAGAAATTTTTGTGAAGTGAAGCTTGTTTTTATAAGTATGTATCATTTCATAATTTCCTAATAAATGGTTGTTTATCACAATTTTGAAGTATCCTTCTTCTTGTCTTCTTTTAAATATTGCATGTTTTTCTAATCTTGTAGCATTGGACAATTCTTTCTTCAACCTCTATTTCCTCTGCTCGCATATATTTTAACAATAATTGTTTTCTTTGAATAATAATATTACTATTGTCCGTCTGTCGTCTGTCCGTCCGTCCGTAAACATAACTCCTCATTATACCAGGTAGAATGAAAATGAGGTGTCCAATGAAAGCTTATGATCCAAGGATACTACTACAGGTGAGAAAATTTGACCTAAGACTTCCGCTTTTAGAAATGCAACCGCAAGTACTATTTTAAAGTCAATAGTACAAGCGATGTAATATTCGACGCGCTATAGCAAGATGAGAACAAATATATACCTACTTCTGGTTTCATGACTGTCTGCCCGTCTGTTCGTCGTCCGTGAAAATAACTCCTCCATCATTCCACTAGGTAGAATGACAGATGAGATGTCGAACGAAAGGTTATATGATTCAAGGATGGTACTAAAGGTGAGAAACTTGACCTAGGACTTCCGGTTTTAGAAAGGCGACCGGGAGTACTATTTTAAATGTATACTTCCGGTTTTCTGACTATCTGTCCGTCTGTGAAAATAACTCCTTCGCCATGGCACTAGGTATAATGGCAAATGAGGTGTCGAATGAAAGCTTCCCAACGATGGTAATAAAAGTGAGAAATTTCACCTAGGACTTCCGGTTTTAGCAATTCGACCGAAAGTACTGTTTTAAAGTCGTCGGAATAGTACAAGTGATTTATTATTCGACGCGGCTCATCAATACGAAAACAAATATATATTTCCGGTTTCAGGACTGTCTCTTTGTCTGGCCGTCAACGAAATACGCCACTATAACCGCCCAGTGTCTACGATTTTGTCTGCTCTCATACTCTCAGAGCAGTCACCAAAAATCGACACTTGCTGCCCCTGGGTACAAAGGTTATAGACGCTTCAGTCAAAACGGCTCCTACAATCCACACAACCACACGCACAATCAGATACACCGCATTCACTGTTCAGCTACAGAGTTGCCAGATGTGATTTTATAAATCTCCCACTTAGAAACTGAAATTCCCTCAAATTGAAGCTCAAATCTCCCAAATTTAAATTTTTGGCACATTTTAATGAAGTACTAGTCATATGTAAAACAGAGTAAACCAAAATTTTACTACTTATTAACAGAGGCCCTGGAAATAATTCATAGGTCCTATTGTCTTCGATTATATGAGAGTATAATATACAGTTCTATGGTTATATGTACATTCGCAAATTTAATTCCCCTAGACGGTTTCAAATTACCAACAAATTGTGGGAAAATACCCCAATCTGGCAACCCTGTTCAGCGACGATCTTTCAGCGATTAAACGAGCCAGCCGCGCCAGTAAAAACGTACCTTTAGACGGGACTTACCATAATACTTATAACAAATCCACAGGGTACCAGGCCGTGCCGTGGTAGAAAAATTCTTTAAACACTTTTTTTAAACAAATTCACAAAAGAAAATTTTTTATTTTATACGAGAACGAGAATACTCTTACAGAATTCCCAACAGACACCAGTATCTGAAGTCGAAAAATCGCAGCCACTCCCTGAAGCCAAAAAGTCACCCGCAGAGGAGAGACTAAAGAAAATTCGAAAAGATTTCCCAAAATTGAAGGCACCAATCTCAAAAGACGAGACGACAGCATGGGAACTCCAAGCGAGCAACGCCATGAGAGCTGCTTCACCCCCAGCAGAAGAATCTTTCAACCTGCCCCGAGGGAAAGCCCCACCAATCCATCCATCTACGAGCACGGGTGGAGATACGCCTGCCGCACGGCATCCCAATGTTTCAGAGTCGGACCGAATGGTGACTAATCAAGAAGAAGAAGCTGCCGCGTTGCCTGAACAACAGGTAACCCGTCAACGAAAGCCGCCTGTAATTAAATTACAGAGCGTGAGCGAGACAGGAGCTATCCTCAGTATAGCCCAGAAACAAAACGTGATCACGATAAACAAGATCTCCAGAAGCGGAAGGGAAACCCTCATCCAGGCGAAAAGCCCGGAAGATAACCGAAAGATGACCCATATTATCGAGGAATATGCGGAGACCCTAAAGGACAAGAGACTACAGTGGACAGCCTTCCCATTCGAGGAAGAAGTAAAGCCTAAAATGGTAATAAGAGGGCTACCCACGAACACCAAAGAGGCAGACATCAAGAATGACATGGCAGAACAATATAACATTGACTGCCAAGCAGCCAAAAATATGTCAACAAGAGCCGGCCCAAGAAGACAGCTACCTATGTTCGTCATTACTCTGGAACAGGGGGACGTCGAGGCGGCGAGGCGCATAACCAACCTGTGCCACATGAAGGTCGTGGTAGAGGATCTTCGAAAAGCGACAGGACCAACGCAGTGCTTCAACTGCCAGGGATACCACCACGCCCAGAACGCGTGCCACAAGGATCCCAGATCGTCAAATGCGGTGAGGATCACCCCACAAAGATGTGCAAGAGAGCCAGAGATGTCCAAGCTACATGTGCCAACTGTAAAGGCAGCCATCCAGCCAGCTACAGAGGATGCCCTAGATGCCCTACATGGGGAAGACCCCCACCAAGGAGGCCACAACAGCAACCACAAGCAAGACAACCACAAGCTACCGGCATATCCTACGCCCAGGCCACGCAGAATAAACAACATCAAGCAGCGATCCCTGATGAAGACTACATAGTCAGAATAGTGACTAGGGTAGTCAAAGAAGTTATACTAGGCACCAGGGAGACACAGAAGTAATGCTGACAGACAGGGGATATTTGAGGATAGGCTCCTGGAATCCGGGCGGTATATCAACAAACCAAAACATCATGGATGAAATCGCCAACAGATATGAGATGGACATCGTAGCAATTCAGGAGACCAAGCTAACAAACAACTTCAACTTAAAGTTTCCTGGGTACGATGTATATAGGAACGACCTCACTAGAAGATCAGGAGGAACGGCTATCCTAGTTAAGAAGGGAATCACACACACCAGATTCACGACTCCACCACTAGTTAACATGGAGGCAACAACAGTAGAAGTGAAAATGAGGCAAGGCGCAGTCAGAATAACATCAGCCTACGTAAGACCGCAAGACCCATTAATGGACGATGACCTAGATGCGTTCCTAAACATCACTGAAACATCCATCATAATAGGAGACCTGAATGCAAGATCTCCCAACTGGAACGATAGAGCTACGAACAGAAATGGAAGATTACTAAATAGCTACATAGAAAATAACGAAGATACAGTGACAATGGGCCCAGAAGAACCAACACACTTCCCAGGAAATGGACTTCCCACCCATATCGACATAGTTGTGGCCAAAAACCTAGGACTACAATCAGAACTAATCACGCTAGATGAAGTATCAACTGATCACAACCCCATTCTACTAGAAATTGAAACATGGGAAGAGACACACCAAAAAGAACAAAAAAGAAAACAAAGTGGACGAACTATAAAAGATTAGTGAGTTAAGGAATAAATATAGTGCCAGTTATAAATAACCCTGAAGAAATAGAAGTAAAAGTCCTAGAGCTCGAAAACATCATCCAAGAGGCAATCAGAAACAACACAACAGAGGAAGAAGTCGAGATCCATATGGGAAGGTAAAAACGGCCCTACAACTCCACCGTAGCAAAAAATGGGACAACTTCGTACAAGAGATGGAAGAACTAGACTCAAACATGAAAAACGTTTGGAAGCTCCAAAAAATATTGAGAAGCGACAGAAAACCCATCCCCCCATTACATGGAAGAAACGGCATGGTATACACCATAGAGGAAAAAGTAGAGGCGATGAGGTCTACACTCGAAAGAGAATGCGACCTAACTTCCATCAAGACGAAGACGACGACTTCCTGGAAGAAGTCGAAGAACAAGAAGAAGGACCAGAAGACCCAGAGGACATCATTCCCCCAACATCACCGGAAGAAATCAACGTACACATCAGAAACAGTTCACCTAGAAAAGCGCCTGGTCCAGACGAAATAACAAATAGAGCCCTAAAGTATTTGCCCAGAAAAGCTATAGTGTACTTCACAAACATAGTGAACGCGATATTAAGATATAAGATATTCCCGAACACATGGAAAGAGGCCCATGTCATTATGATCCCAAAACCTGGCAAGAACCACACATTCCCGCAGAACTACAGGCCAATCAGCTTACTTCCAGCGATCAGCAAGATAGTGGAAAGAATCATTCTTAGCAGACTGCAAGCGGAAACAAATAGATTAAACATTATCCCAGAAGCTCAATTCGGATTCAGAGCAGAGCACTCCAGCAAGTACTCAGACTAACCGAGTACATAACAGCTGGATTCAACGACAAGCAGTACACTGGAGCAGTGTTCCTGGACGTAAGCAAAGCGTTCGACAGAGTATGGCATAAGGGGCTTTTATACAAAATGCGGGGTTACGGGTACAGCGGAGCGATGACGAGGCTAATCTCATCGTACTTGGGCGGCCGGAGTTTCAGGGTTCGGATAGGACAAGTCCTGTCCGAGCTCGGGAACCCGGAGGCTGGAGTACCCCAGGGAGCGGTCCTGTCACCTCTTCTGTACACGATATACACCGCTGATGTACCTAGAACACCAGGTACCCTTATGAGCCTCTACGCCGACGACACAGCGATAGCGGCCAAACATAGAAACGTAGATATAGCAGTGACCAACCTGCAAACAGCGCTACAAGAAATAGAGGAATGGAGTATAAAATGGAAGATAGCCATCAACTCAGAAAAGACACAAGTGGTTCTATACAAGAAAGGAAGACAACAGCCAGAGGAACAGCTGGCGGTACAGAACAGCCCCATCGAGTGGAAAAACGAAGCTAAATACCTAGGAGTCATCATGGACAAAGGATTAACCTTCCAAAAACATGTAGAAGCCACAGTCCAGAAGGCCAACATAGCGAAAGCAACACTAACAGGACTTACAGGCAGAAAAAGCAAATTAAGACTAAAAACAAGGTTAAGATTGATAAACAGCATTATACTACCGGTATTAACATACGCATCTCTCGCATGGGGACAAGTATGTAACACCCACAAAAAGAAGATACAAGCGGTCCACAACAGCAGCTTGAGAGAAGCCGCCAGAGTCCCAAGATACGTAGCAGAAAGATTCCTGTTCAGAGAACTCCAACAGGTGAGAGTCACCGAAATTATGACAGACAAGGGTCAAATTCGCGGAACTGGAGCACCACCCAAGTCACATACTGCGAGAGATGCTAAGGTATGATGAGTTCCACCGATGGAAGCACAAACGTCCGATACAGCAAATAGTGGAATAAAGTGAACAAAAGTGAAAAGTGATAGTAGTCAGTTCGTAGCTCGAAAACAAGTGCCGAAGACAGCGTTACACACGAAGATCCAACACCACGATCACCTTCAAGGTAAGCCAATTATAGAAAATTACAGAAGGGCGCAAGCCCCCAAAAAAATATATATAAATTATTAAAAAGGCGTAAGCCCCCAAAAAAATATAAAAAACCAAAAAAACACATAAAAACTCGAGCAACAAGTCATTGGGCAGAGCCCAATAGGGCTCAGCACAATGACTTAGGGCCCAAGCAAGCAATTTTAGTTACCGCGGATAAGTAAGTAAGACGATAAAGGCATAGAGCGCATCACACTGAGCCTAAGATTTTTGCATTCGATTAGGGTACCACATGGAATCTTATTACCCAGGATTCCATTGTGAAGAGCATTTGGCTACGATAAATGTGCCCTCATCGCGCATCAGCGTGCTATGGGGGGAAAGGGATGGCCTGTTTATACTCGGGTCAAAACACCTCGCCCCAATGAATTGTTACACCCGAATGTACTCTTTCGAGAGGGTGGACATTCCCACAGGTCGGGTTGAATCAAATTGCTTGGTTGCTTGCTTGAGAAAATCAGTCATGGTTAGTGTATAGAACTAACCATGGCTCAACAGCTGATGCTCGCGTATTGAACGAGCTTTAGCTGGCTTGGCAAAGATGCACCGTTTGTGAGGTGGGACTATGCCTAGGTAGACGCCACCGTAGTGACGTGGAGTCTTGCCGCAATCGTTATCGCAGTAGGCGGTAGTAGCAAGGAGCGAGTGACTGCATTGTAGTGAAATGCGGTCTCCAGGCTATGTTGAATTAACGTAGCAATATTGTTATTGTATATATGGTTTATCGTATTATTTTAATGTTGCTGATATGATCGGATGGCTGTAATAAAGTTTAATTTTGTTTTTCCTTTGCAGAAGATAGAATTATATTTTATTTTATTTGTTTTAAACTGTATATAATTATCTTTAATATATTTGCTTTATTTTTAACTTGTGTTTTACTGAGTCTGTCGTCCTTAAAAGAACTACCCGTTACAAATGGCGCCCGAGCAAAAATTAGAAATATACGCAAGTAAACGTCGTTATTCGACACCCGGAAAATACCAAAAATACCGACAGATAAAGACACAGACTCAGTAACAGGTCCACGCCGTGGATATATAAATAAAACCCGTTCAAAGATGATTAAGCTTGTTTGTTTTCAGATTATTAAGGAACCGAAAATGAACCAAATCGAGAATGATCCGAAAATAAACGTCGCCGATGCAACGTGCAGAAAGGGATGCGACCGTTCGCTGTAGAAAAGCCTTGGCATACTGTCCCAATGGAGTTGAGGGGATCACGCCCAAGATCTACAGAAGGAAGCACCTTCTAACCAGTCATCCGAGACCAATTTACGAATCACCTAAAAAGACGACATTGTTGATGGAACCGTCGAAGATGAAACCAGCAAGAAAAATGTGACCATTTGCTGTAGAAAAACCTTGACAAACTGTCCCAATTGATTTGAGGGGACCACGAGCAAGATCTACAGAAGGAAACATCTTCTTGACAATCATCCCAGACCAGTTTGTGAAAAGAAAACCGACATAAAGTACATGCCTTAAGAGTAAACCGTCGCAGATGCAGCCAACAGGAAAAATGTGACCATTTGCTGTAGAAAAGCCTTGGCACACTGCCCCAATGGATATGAGGGGACCATGCCCAAGATCTATAGAGGGAAGCATCTTCTTGACAGCCATCCAGGACCAGTTTACGAAATAAGGAAGAACCGACCAAGACCACACCGATGATGAGTCCAAGCCGTGTTGCACAAACGGCACAAAAAAAATGTATGCTACATTTTTTTTGTTTTCCAAAGAGAAGGGGGTGTAACGATATGATACCTCGGCAAGCGATGAGCTGCTATTACCAGAGACGACCGATGGAGTCTCCGTGTTTGCGCATTCCTTCTTCATAGCACCGCTGGGGGAAACCGAAGGAGAGGGCATCGAGAGCATATTTAAGGCGAGCTAGGAGAATGAGAAAATCAGTCATGGTTAGTGTATTGAACTAACTATGGCTCAACAGCTGATGCTCGCGTATTGAACGAGCTTTAGCTGGCTTGGCAAAGATGCACCGTTTGTGAGGTGGGACTATGCCTAGGTAGACGCCACCGTAGTGACGTGGAGTCTTGCCGCAATCGTTATCGCAGTAGGCGGTAGTAGCAAGGAGCGAGTGACTGCATTGTAGTGAAATGCGGTCTCCAGGCTATGTTGATTTAACGTAGCAATATTGTTATTGTATATATGGTTTATCGTATTATTTTAATGTTGCTGATATAATCGGATGGCTGTAATAAAGTTTAATTTTGTTTTTCCTTTGCAGAAGATGGAATTGTATTTTATTTTATTTGTTTTAAACTGTATATAATTATCTTTAATATATTTGCTTTATTTTTAACTTGTGTTTTACTGAGTCTGTCGTCCTTAAAAGAACTACCCGTTACACAATAATCAAAGCATAGGCTGTATTTAGTGCTCTGAGTGCCAATAAAAAGATTTAGCTACCTAATTGTATAGTTCTGATGTTGTGGATGTATGCATACTTTTAAGCTTATTTATTGAGCTTTTCGGTCACAATTATGACATACTATTTAATTATATTTTGAAGATGATTCAAACAATAAGCAGTTACCAATTCTTGGTATAATGTCTTCATTGTAAAATATTGGGTACTGCATGTCACCTTTTCCATTTCTTTGTATTTCTGGAAAAGCGCATATCTCGATTTTGTTTTCGCTTAGTGCTTTTAGTATTTCTTAATAATTGTTAAGAAAAATTGTATTGTTTCTTATAAATAAATGTAGTATACGTACTTATTCTCTTTCCAATTGGTAGCCTGTGTTCTAGTTTGTGATGTATAACTCCATCCAAGTCTGAAGTAGATTTCTAATTCCGTACGCAGGTTTTATTTTTAACTAAAAGTGTTAACCTAATCCTTTCTCCTTTATTTAGGCTTAAGACCCTTAACCTAAACTTTGATCTATTTATTCCAGAAAATGGTAATGGTAGGGGAGCAAAGTATGCTAAATTTGCAGTCACTTGAGCGTTATGTGGACCTATTGGGTTGTGATTATTAGGTCCTAAAACCAAAAAAAGTTAAGTAAAATTTTCCATTTTAGTGGGGAATTTCCATTTTTTAATTTAATTTTCCATTTTCAAAAATTGTTTTTTCCGATTATAGCGCCATAAATCCATAGTCCGCAAAAATGTCTCGAATAAAAGTTGCTTATTTTTACGTAAAGAATCCAAATTTGCAATAAAAATTTGGGGGTTCCATTTAAGATTTTAAAGTAACCCCCACCCCACCTCCGTGTGGGGTCGTGTTTGGTACCATTTTGCGAAATATCGCGGGCAAGCAAGCAATTTGATTCAACCCGACCTGTGGGAGATGTCCACCCTATCGAAAAAGTACATTCGGGTGTAACAATTCATTGGGGCGAGGTGTTTTGACCCGAGTAAAAACATTGATCACCCCACCTCGCTCCAATGCCCCAGGCCATCCCTTTCCCCCCCCCACAGCACGCTGATGCGCGATGGGGGCACAACTATCAGCCAAATGCTCTTCACAATGGAATCCTGGGTAATAAGATTCCAATGTGGTGCCCTAATCGAATTCAAAACTAGGCCAGCGTGAAGCGCTCTATGCCTCTATCTTCTAATTACTTATCCGCGGAACTAAAATTGCTTGCTTGGGCCCCAAGTCATTGTACCAAGCCCCACTGAGCTCAGTCCAATGGCTTGGTGCCCAAGTATTTTTTGTTTTTTATGTCTTTTGTGTGTTTTTTTTTTGATGGATTGCGCCTTTTTTTTGTTTTTTATATTTTTTTGGTGGCTTGCGCCTTTTCTTCTATTTTCTTAAGGGCTGACTTTACCTGATCATGATGTTAGACCTACGCTTGTGATTTCGTGTTTCTTTGGCAGTTGGTGTTTCGAGCTACGAACTTTCTACTATTTTTTTGTTTTACTTCTTTATCACTTTACTTTCACTTTATGTTTCTCTTTATTTTCTTTACTTTATTCCACTATTTGCTGTTTAGGATGTTTGTGCTTCCATCGGTGGAAAGCGTCATACCCTAGCATCTCTCGCAGTATGGGGCTTACCTGTTGTAGTTCTCTGAACAGGAATCGTTCTGCGACGTACCTCGGGACTTTGGCTGCTTCTCTTAGCCTGCTGTTGTGTGCCGCTTGAATCTTCTTTTTGTGTGTTTTGCATACATGTCCCCATGCGAGAGATGCGTATGTTAATACCGGTAATATTATGCTGTTTATTAATCTTAACCTCGTTTTTAGTCTTAATTTACTTTTCTTGCCTGTGAGTCCTCTTAATGTTGCTCTCGCCATGTTAGCCGTCTGAACTGTGGCTTCTACGTGTTTTTGGAAGGTTAATCCTTTATCCATGATGACTCCTAGGTATTTGGCTTCGTCTTTCCATTCGATGGGGTTGTTCTGCATCGTCAGTTGTTCTTCTGGCTGCTGTCTTCCTTTCTTATATAGTACCACTTGCGTCTTTTCTGAGTTGATGGCTATCTTCCACTTTATACTCTATTCTTCGATGTCATCTAACGCTGTTTGCAGGTTGGTCACTGCTATGTCTACGTTTCTGTGTTTGGCCGCTATCGCTGTGTCGTCGGAAATATCGCGGGGTTTGTATTTAAAATTTTGAATTTACCCCCACCCCTCTCCGTGGGGGGATATATTTTGTACCATTCGATAGATTTTTGAAAAATATTGAAGAAGTATTTTTTAGTTTTTCGATCTGACGTTCATTTCGCGAAATATTCGCTTTTTTTTGTTTTGACTCACCCATTTCCTTACGCTCCGCTCAAATCGTCGGATTTTTGAAATATACACTCTTTTGCATGTACTTAACTTAAATATCTTAATCTGACAATTTCAAGTATTTTCAAGGATAGATTTTTTTTCGGGTCCACCTTGAACTTCCCTGTGTTAATAGCCAATATATGGTAGAGGTACATCTGCAAGGTACCAGGTTTCTCCTCATATGATAATCTGACGCGCTCGAGTAACTACAAAAATCTCCGCTTGGGCTCCCCTACCATAAATCAAGTAGAAAAAAAGCAGCTGTAAAGACTTAATATACCTACCTAGTGTATCTATGTCGCAATATTATATTAAGTTAGGTATCCAGAAGAATAACTAACTGACCCAATTTAAAGCTTTCAATAGGATAAGACAGGCGAATTTCCTAAGCCCTCTATTATTCAACCTGATCATGGATGAAATAATTAAAAAAAGTAAGAACTAAAAATGGACCAAATGGGAGAAAAACAAAATAAAATAATCTGCCTTGCAATCGATTCAAAGAGATTCTCTCAAAGTGAAGATTATTTACAACGCATGCTGCAACAATTTAAAAGATCCGCCACAAAATTTAACACGTTAATTTACCAAAATTTTTATTTAAAAAATTTAACACCAACTGAAGTTACAGATTATTCACTTTGGAAAGCCACGAAAAAACTCAAACGGCCCCAAAAGCATAACCCACCAATCAAAGATGAGACAAACACCTGGGCTAGGAACGACAAAGAAAAAGCTGATCTTTTTGGCAAGCACTTTCAAAAAGTATTCACGCCATACCTTTCTACAGTATCCACAGATGAAGAAACAGATTCCTAACAGCACCGTTTCAAATGAATCTGCCCCACACGAAATTACAATCAACCAAGTAAAACAAACAATAATAAATGAAATCAACACCAAAAAGGATTTGACCTAATTTCTAGCAAGATCCTAAAAGAAGTCTCGGATAAGTGCATAAAACTAATAACCTTTATATTTAATGTAATTTTGCGTAGAAACTACTTCCCTAGTTCCTGATAGGTGGCACAAATTCTAATGATCCTTAAACCCGGAAAAAGACCGGAAAATGCATTTTCATGCCGGTCTATAAGCATTTTGCCTATGCTTAGCAAAGTCTTTGAAAAAATGTACGTAAAGAGGTTAAAAACGATAATAGACAAACACTTCTTCTTCTTACTCTCTTTCTTGGCTTGCATTTTGATTGTATTGCAGCTCGTCTTGCTCTAAGCAATGCTGCAACACTTAAAACCTAAAAATGTTGCCTTGATTTACCAAGTAACCAGGGGAATATTGGGGGATGTAAGTGCGGGTCGAAGTATTTTAAATTCATAAATTCATTTTGTTAATATTTAAATGAATAATCACTGCCTGTAGTTGTTCATGAGTAAGATGTTGCAATACATTTTGAATATTGGAATTCTTTGGTACTCCTAATTTTGTAAGTTTGGTTCTCAGATTAAACTTCTTGGATATTCTTATTGGACACTGTAGAAGAATATGATCTAGATCCTCAATTTTTCCACATTCACAGTAAGGATGTTCTTTTACTTTTATTATAAAGGTGATTGATTAGTACGGTAAAGCTCAACAGCTCCGCTATAGTAATAGATAACAATAAAAGTTAATAACAAAAATGTTAGCCACCTTTGAGCTTCACATTACAAAATTAGTTAGAATGTTACAGGGTGTTCTATAACACAGTGGCAGACCTAACTTATTTTATATTCGAAATCCTGTTAACTTCTCCATCACAAAAATATAAAGGTTTGTAATGTTATACAGGGTATTTACAAAGTTAAAACCAATTTTGTATGAAAATCGTAACAAGTTCAACTCCCTGTATAAATAAAAATTAACACAACAGCAATGGTTTATTAATGTCATATTTTTTTATGTATTGTCAAAATTTTTAAGAATTATTGATAATGCTAATTTTCTTTATATCATATACAGGGTGAGTCAAAACGCAAGTACATTATTATCTCAGTAATGTTAAATGGAACACCCTGTATTTTATATCATTATTGAAAAGTAACATTAACGTACTTTAATTTTTATGTAACATTCCCTCTGCCCAAATTTATTAGTTGTCGACATATTTTCATTTTTCAGAGCAAATTATTTTAGGTGTTTAAATTTATCTAAATTTTAAGTAAGCCATGACTGAATTGACAATTGAAGATTACCGATTATCAATCCGGTAATCAATGTAACACTGTAGCAAATAAAGAAATAAAAGTAATTTATTAGTAATACATTCTACAAACAAAAACACAACCACTACATGCAACATTATTGAAACAATTAAAAACTGTCTTTTTATGTAAATGCAACAAATAAACAAAGAAAATTAGTAATCAATTTTACAAAAAAACACACAAACACAAAATACAATATTTTGTGAAGACAATTAAACACTACTTTTTATGTAAATGTAACAATGTAACAGATAAAGAACGAAACATAATTTATCAGTAATACATTTCGCAAAAAACATGTTTGAAAAAATTAGAAGCTACTTTTAATAAAATATTTTTAATATTTAATTATATAAGGTGTTCAAAATTATCTCCTAACACATTTATGTACGCCTAAAAACGATCATTGAATTAGCTACTTACTCTACGGAGCATTTGTAAATTAACACATTGAAATACACTTTGTATTCTATTTTTCATCTCATCCATTGTTGTTGGAGGTATTTTATAAACTTCATTATTAACGTAACCCCAAAAAAATCAGTCCAGTTTATTAAATTCTGGTGCTTTGGGTGGCCACGCTACTGGTCCATTGAAAAATGAAAATATCTCGAAAACTAATAAATTTAGACATAGGCAATGTTATCCAAAAATTAAAGTACGGTAATGGTACTTTTCAATAGTGATATAAATTACAGGGTATTCCATTTAAAATTACTGAGAAAATAATGTACTTGCGTTTTGACTCATCCTGTATTTGATATAAGGAAAATTAGCAATATCGACCCTCCTTGAAAATTTTGACAATACGTTAAAAAATATGGCATTAATAAACCATTGTTGTTTTGCTTATTTTTATTTATACAGGGAGTTGAACTTGTTACGATTTTCATATAAAATTGGTTATAACTTTGTAAATACCCTGTATAACATAACAAACCTTTATATTTTTGTGATGGAGAAGTTAACAGAATTTCGAATTTAAAATAAAATATAGGGTGTTCTATTTAAAAAAACATAAGTTTGGTCTGCCACTGTGTTATCGAACACCCTGTAACATTCTAACTAATTTTGTAATGTAAAGCTCAAAGGTGGCTAAAATTTTTGTTATGAACTTTTATTGCTATCTATTACTATAGTGGAGCTATTGAGCTTTACCCTACTAATCAATCACCCTATATACAGGGTGTAACAAAAATACAGGTCATAAATTAAATCACATATTCTAGGACCAAAAATAGTTCGAATAAACCTAACTTACCTTAGTACAAATATGCACACAAAAAAAGTTACAGCCCTTTGAAGTTACAAAATGAAAATAGATTTTTTCGAGTATATCGAAAACTGTTAGAGATTTTTTATTGAAAATGGACATGTGGCATTCTTATACAAGGAGCATCTTAAATAAAAATCATAGTCAAATTTGTGCACCCCATAAAAATTTTATGGGGGGTTTCTTCCCTTAAACCATCCCAAACTTTTGTGTACGTTCCAATTAAATTATTGTTGTGGTACCATTAATTAAACTCAATATTTTTAAAACTTTTTTGCCTCTTAGATTTTTTCGATAAGGCTGTTTTTATCGAGTTGCGGCTTCTTTTTTAATATGTTTACATAAAATTTTTATGAGGGTTTTGTTCCTTTAATCCCCCCAAATGTTTGTGTACGTTCCAATTAAACTATTACTGCGGTACCATTAGTTAAACACAGTGTTTTTAAAACTTTTTTGCCTCTTTGTATTTTTTTGATAAAGCATCTTTTATCGAGATGTGGCTTCTTTTTTAATATGGTTCAAAATGTACCTAAAAATGTAAATCATAAATAAATTTTCATGTTATTACCAAGTCTCCATAACCGTACTTAACCACATACAAATATGTGGTGGATTTGACAAATATTCAAAATATCTCGATAAAAACTGACTTTTCGAAAAAGTACTAAGAGGTAAAAAAGTGTTTAAAACATTGTGTTTAACTAATGGTACTACAATAATAATTAAATTGGAACGTACATAAAAGTTTGGGGGGATTTAAAGGAACAAAACCCCCATAAAATTTTATGGAGTGTCCAAATTTCACTATAATTTTTTCTTAACATACTACTGCCATAAGAATGCTACGTGCCCATTTTCAATAAAAAATGTTTAATAGTTCTCGATATATTGGAAAAAATCGATTTTTATTTTGTAACTTCAAAGGGCTGTAACTTTTTTTATGTGCACATTTGTACTAAGGTAAGTTAGGTTAAATCGAACTGTTTTTGGTCCCAGAATATGTGGTTAAATTTATGACCTGTATTTTTGTTACACCCTGTATAGATGAAACACAAACTAATTCCAGAACATCAATTCGGTTTCCGTGAAAACACGGAACCATATGTGACAAATTACCGACCGCAAATAACAGCATAGGGATTACGAACACTCGATACGAATCGTATCCGCCATGTTTTACCATAAGGCGCTATGGTAAAACATGGCGGATACGATTCGTATCGAGTGTTCGTAATCCCACTGCAGGTTCCATCTCGACAGCGCGTCATGTAAGGAGACATCTGGAAGATTGACTAACCGTACAAGTGAGGAAACTACTTCTCGCGAATATTCGACGGTCAAGGCCACGGATTAACTAGTGATGGGCGGTTCCGTTTTTCTGGAACTTTCAAGAAAATGTCTGGTATTTTGTATTCAATATAGGGTGTAACAAAAATACAGGTCATAAATTAAATCACATATTCTGGGACCAAAAACAGTTCGATTGAACCTAACTTACCTTAATACAAATATGCACACAAAAAAAGTTACAGCCCTTTGAAGTTACATGATAAAAATCGATTTTTTCCGATATATCGAGAACTATTAGAGATTTTTTAACGAAAGTGGACACGTCGCATTCTTATGGCAGGAACATTTTAAAAATAAATTATAGTTAAATTTGTGCACCCCATAAAAATTTTATGGGGGTTTTGTTCCCTTAAACCCCCCCAAACTCTTTTGTACGTTCCAATTAAATTATTATTGTGGTACCCTTATTTAAACACAATGTTTTTAAAACTTTTTTTACCTCTTAGTATTTTTTCGATAAACCAGTTTTAATTGAGATGCGGCTTCTTTTTTACTATGTGTACATAAAAATTTTATGGGGGTTCTGTGCCTTTAAACTCCCCAAATGTTTGTGTACGTTCCAATTATACTATTATTGCGGTACCATTAGTTAAACAGGATGTTTTTAAAACTTTTTTGCCTTTTAGTATTTTTCCGATGAGGCACCTTTTATCGAGATGTGGCTTCTTTTCTAATATGGTTCAAAATATACCTCAAACTGTAATTTATAACAAAAAATTTCATATTATTACCAGGTCTCTACAATCGTACGTAAGAGTATACAAACATGTGGTGGATTTGACAAATATTCAAAATATCTCGATAAAAACTAGCTTTTCCAAAAAGTACTAGGAGGCAAAAAAGTTTAAAAAACATTGTGTTTAACTAATGGTACCACAACAATAATTTAATTGGAACGTACAAAAAAGTTTGGGGGGGTTTAAGGGAACAAAACCCCATAAAATTTTTATGGGGTGCACAAATTTAACTATAATTTATTTTTAAAATGTTCCTGCCATAAGAATACCACGTGTCCATTTTCATTAAAAAATCTCTAATAGTTTTCGATATATCGGAAAAAATCGATTTTTATCTTGTAATTTCAAAGGGCTATAACTTTTTTTGTATGCTCATTTGGACTAAGGTAAGTTAGGTTCAATCGAACTATTTTTGATCCCAGAATATGTGATTTAATTTATGACCTGTGGAGTACGCCGGTGTTCAACATTCCTCCATGGAGAGTTTGGAGTAGTTCCAATGTCTCTTTCCAGCGTTTTGTACTTTCAGTAAGTTCAATGTGCCGCTAAGCCTTCGATAGCTAAGTGGAGAACTTTTAATGAACCGTAAGATGCGGTAATTCTGGCCTGTTGAATTGGTTATGTAAATAAAACACTTTCTATTTTGCTATGACTGTAATGAAGTTGAAAAGTTCAAGAAATCGAATTTTATATGTGAACAATTGAGTTAACAACTATCCGTGAAAGACGCCACCACACATATTTTTACACTTTATGTACCGGCTTTATGCTAATTGCCGCGTGAAGAATACTCTTCGAACAAGCGTAATGAAAAAGGTTTTTGCGTGCGTTTTTAAGAAGTGTTGATAGTTGACTGCCTGTGTGCCCTTGCATTTTGCATCCCGTTAACAAATTTTTTCGTTGGGGTGCTTTGGGTAAAATAAGGCGGAGATTAACATTCTTGGAAGATTTCTTCAGGCACTGCGTAATAAAATTATTTATGACTTTTTCAGAGGCGTCGTGGTATGGATATTATTTGTGAAATAGAATTTATTTGGGTGGAGAATACAGTTCTCCAACATTCCCCCCGGCGTTAGAGCCTTGTGGTCTAACCTACTCTTCTTTACCTTGATTAGGGAGAACCGAAATTTTAGAGATTGCCCTTGTGAATTGACCATCGATGGTCTTCAACTTGACCACTCTGACTTTGCCATCTTGCCCGGGCATTGTATCAACTACCCGTGCTAAAGGCCATTTTAGAGGAGGTACATTATCCTCTATCAGAAGAACTAAGTCATTGTCTTTTACGTTTTCCCTTGGTCGGGACCATTTTGGAGAATTTTGTAACCGGTTCAAGTAATCAACCGACCACTTTTTCCAGAAACTTTGTTGTATTTTTGCAATTTGCTGAAACATGGATAGTTTATTTTCCGGAATTTTTTATAAGTTTTGCTCAGGATGCGCTGACAGGCTGGAGCCAATTATAAAATGCCCAGGACTGAGAAAGGTGTAATCTGAAGGGTCGCTGGACATGGAACAGATAGGCCTTGAATTCATCACAGCTTCAATTTGAACCATGACAGTGTAAAACTGTTCGAAAGTGAAAGAAGAACAGCCTATTAGCCTACGCATATGATATTTTGCGCTTTTTACTGAAGCTTCCCAGAGCCCAACCCAATGAGGAGATCTAGGGGGGATAAACTTCCATGAGGTTTGAGTTTCAGAAAGGTATTCCATAATGGTTTGAGAATTAGACTTATTTTGAAAAAATTTGTATAAGTCATAGAGTTGGTTCTTGCACCAGAAAAACATGTGGCATTGTCACTGTAAATGACGGTTGGGTTACCACGTCGGGAAATGAACCTCTTGAGAGTTAAGAGAAAGGAAGAAGTTGTTAGATCAGAAACAACCTCAATGTGCACAGCTTTGGTCACCATGCACACGAAAATGGCTATGTATGCCTTGATTTTTGGCGCTTTTCGGAGTGAAGAAGATTTTAACAGAAAGGGTCCACCATAATCTACACCCACTTTTTGAAAGGGTCTTGTTGTAATGGACAACCTATCTTCAGGTAAATTACCCATAAGCTGTTGTGCAGGAGCACATGAAAATCGGAAACATGTGGTGCAGTTGCGAATGATTCGTATTGCTTCCTTTAGACCATTGAGAGGCCAGAATTTCAAACGAAGATTTGAGAGAACTGTTTGCGCACCAGCATGTCCCAATCTGAGATGTTCATTTTTGATGATAAGATTTACGATAGGATTATTGGATGGAAGCAGTATCGGATGTTTTTGCAAATAGTCTATGTCGGGACAGTTCGTAAGTCTGCCTCCAACTCTGAGAAAATTAGAAGAATCTAAAAATGGTTTTAGTGAAATGATGTTTTTATTTGAAATAAATTTGTTATTTTTAAGCGCCGAAATTTCTTTTGAAAATGCATCACCCTGTATTTGCTTGATGATGAAATCCATTGCATAATTTAACTCCGCAACAGAAAGAGGTTCAGAAATTTTTTGTTTTTTACAATTAGAAATAAAACGAAATACGTACGCTACTGTACGTTTTAACCGTGAAATATTTGACAAACGTGAGAAAATTTTTATCCAGAAATTTTCCACATCAGAATTTACCACGAGGCTTATTTTTCTTTCCTCGGGCAGGTTTTCGAGAACTTTGTCATTTACTAGATTGGAAACATTGAAATTTTTATCTCGCAAGCATTTGGGACCTTGCCACCAGAAGTCGCTATTGAGAATTTCAGAACCAGGCATTCCTCGAGAAAGAAGGTCTGCGGCATTTTGCGCAGACTTTATGTGAAGCCATGTAAAGTTTTGAGTCAACTCTTGGACAAGAGCTACCCGGTGAGCCACGAAAACCGACCACCGACTTGGATGACTTTTACACCACGACAGAGCTACTTGGGAGTCTGACTAGAGGCTGACTGAATGAAATTTTATAGATTGATTTTCAACTCTCCCTGGGATTGTATTTTACCTCGACGACGGTGGGAGAGCCGCGTAACCGGTCGTGGTCCCTAAAATTGTGAGGGTAGCACGATCGGTGAAACCAAGAACAGCCCAGCGTCCAGCGACTGTGCACCGGGTGGGCGCCGGACACCGCCGCTGGATGCTAAAAGGCGTCGCAACTGAGACGAGCAGTCTGCGACGCCTTCGCCTTCAGCAGTTGTATCTCACCCTCCAACTTCCCTACGGCTACTCTAGTCCCTAAAAGTTAATCTCGTCCACCTCAGCATTGTGACCGAGGGTCGATGGTGGGCCCCAAACACATCGCGGGGGCCTCCGCCGTCGGACTTCGATCACAAACCTCTATTCGAAAACTTTTTCGACCTACCCACTGCGTGTAGCCGCCATGTCTTACCCCACCAATGTACCTTTTCCACCACACATCCATCCCAAATCCCGCGTAACAGGGCAGGCAGCAGTTACGCGGAAACTCCAGGTAGCCTGTGAATACAGACTGCCACTGCATCCGGAGGCAACCGTGATAAAAAGCCTAGAGGAGTAAACCTCAATAAAATAATCCCCACTATCACGGTGGAAGGCATCGTGCCAAAGATATGAGAGATGCGAGGGTTAGAGCATCACAAACGATCCCTTCGGGATACCTGGCGACCTCCCGAAGTACCTAAGCCTTAGCGCGGTAAGGGCGCACTGCCGCGCCAGACGTATAGCACGTCCCGGCTCGTGGGACCATTTATGAGTAATATAAAAAAAACAAAACTGACAGGTGACAACAATGACGACCATCGGCGAGATAATATGGACAATGCAACGGAAACTGAAAAAAAGAATAGGGAAGAACAGTCGCAAGACGACTTAATAAAAGAATTGGAAGGAGAGATGATGAATAGTTTTGAGAGGGAACTTGTAAGAAGACACGATCGGCAACAAAAAATGAATAGGTCAACTGTTGCAAAGCAGTCGACATTAGTAGAGGAGGAAATGAAAGAATATAGTGAAAACGAGGAAGAACAGATAGGGGAGAAACAATCACAGGAAGAAGAAGTAGACAACATTAAAGAAGGATGGCAGAGTATCGAAGAAAGTGTGCTGGCGACAATCTTCCTGGATGAATATCAGGATGGGGAGATCATAAACAACAAAAAAAGGAAAGCTGAAAGCATGGAGAGGATAAATGACCTCAAGAGGGAAAGGCTGGAGGAGAGCATACGGTTTCCAAATGAATCCAAACAAGAAAAAATAAATAGGAAATTGGAGGAATTAAATACAAAACTCGAAGAAATGTTCAATAAATTAAGCGAGCAGCTTAAAGAAAAGGTGGAGATGGACACCGATGTAAAAAAATTGATAGGGATTATAAAATCCACCAACAATAAAAAGGAGGAGGATAGTACAAACGAAAAAACACCAAACGAATTAAAATGTGACCACTGTAAATTAAAAGTGGAGCAAGAGAGGCAGAAACAAGAACAAGAAAAAATCAAAAGGGCCTTAAATATGGGGAGAGGGAAAAAAACTTTTATGAGCATATGCGACACTAAATGGGAAGAGAAACTATATGAAAAGACAAAGTGGGAACAAGCGGGTCTACTGGAAACAGTAGAAAAAAAGAACTGTTTAGTTTTTACAAAAAAGGACGCGAAAGATAAAGGCGTAGAAAACACAATTAAAGACGTAGGGGAGGACCTAGCGGAGATGCTAGAAGAAATAGAAGAGGGAGAAATAAATTACCTGGAGAACATCAGAAGAAAAGCAAATAAAAAAACAACATGGTATACTTTCGTTGCCAGATTAGAAAAAGAACAGGGGGGAGACGCATACGATATGGCAGTAAAGGCGATAAAGGAAATAAGGAAGGAAACAAACGAAATCCCAGAGGTCATGAGGGTCGTAGTCGCAAACGACCTGAATAAAGAGACTATAAGGAAAGCCCTCGAATATGTAGGACATGGAGAAACTATATCCTGGGAGATTTTAGTAAGAGGCAAGGAATTCGGTGTAGAGAGAAAAGTGGAACAAGAGGAAGCTCTCCTTATAAAAATGGACAAAGGAAAAAAATACAACGAGGTATTAAGTGAGATGAAGAATAAGATAGATATAGGAAAGATGGGGATCCAAGTAGACAGGTTAAAAAGAACAAATGGGGGGATCTCCTAGTAAAGCTAAAGGGGAGGGGAGCAGCACAAAAACTGAGGGTAGAACTTAACAACAAAATGGAAGGAATAAATACAACGATAAGGAGAAAGAAAAATTTTTTCACTATAGCTAATTTAGACCCAGGAGTGAGTGAGAAAAGTCTGAGAGAAGGGATCAAAAGCTATACGGGCATCCCGGAAGGAGAAATTGATATTAAAGTACTGAGGACGAACAAACACGGGGAGCAGGTGGCCACAATAGCCGTACGACCCTCCAAAGCAGAAGAACTGAGGAGGTACGGCACAATTAAGATCGGATGGACAAGATGCCCGGTAATGGAGAGGTACGCCCCGGTGAGATGCTTTAAGTGTCTAAAGTTTGGCCACAGTACCTACGAGTGTAAAGAGGAGAGCAGGGCGGCCTGCTGTTATAACTGCCTGAAGACAGGACACACTGCCGCAAACTGTAACAATAAAGCATATTGTTCAGTTTGCAAAGAGGAAGGGCATAGAATGGACAGGATGGCCTGTCCAGCCTATCGAGCCCTAGTGTACGGAAGGGGGGATGAGGGAGAACCCCCAAGAAACGAATAAAAAAAAAACAAAATAGACTTACTGGAAAACGAGGGTGGGCCCATATACAGCCCACCTAGGTTGTATTGTATTTATACAAATTTTAAAATTAATAATTTATTATTTTATAGATCTGTTTTATTATTTACATTACCTATTTTAACTTTATGTTACTATTTTAACTATTTCTATATACCTAACTATTTTATTTATACACATTTTACCTATTTATTTTATTTATTTATTTTATCTATACTTATTTATTTATTTATTCTAGTTTTTAACTATTTTAATTTTTCAAAAAAGGCGAATCCGATGCAGGGACGACTCTAGGGAACTGAACCAAAACGGACCTCAAGGATCAACCTGGTATACGGATATTACAGGTGAACGTGGGCAGAGTACGTAGAGCGCACGATCTTGTCCACTTAAAAGCCTGCAAGCTGAAAACTGACCTGCTCATCGTCCCCGAACCAAACAAAAAAATAACATCGGACGGTGGATGGGTACAGGATAAAGGAAAAAATGTGGCGGTGCTCATGAGAAATAGGGATCTAGGGGTGCGGGGCATTGTCAGAGGCGGAAATCACATACTCATCAAACTGAGGGATTTCAGCCTCCTGGCATGCTACATATCACCGAACATCCCTATGTTAAGATACAAGACTATTGTAGATGAGATAATGAGCGTCGCCACAAGCGAAAAAGAAATCTTGGTCGCCGGGGATATCAATGCTAAATCGAGGTTATGGGGTTCCCCCAAAAATGACAAAAAGGGGGAACTTTGGAACGAATGGATAGCCCAGGCTGGCCTCCAAGTCTTAAATAATAATAAACCAACTTTCGTAAGAGGGGCCAGCCAGACACATATTGATGTAACTATCGCAACTGAAGGGCTATCCAAAAGAATACAGGGATGGGATGTCCTCGACGACCAGTTATTTACCTACCACCGCTACATCCAGTACGAGGTTAAGGTGAAAGGGAAACTAAGACGACCGATAGGAAACACCGAAATCTATTTTAACAAAACCACATACCTATCGGAGGTCAGAAAGATCAATGAGGAAGAGATTTCTGACCTTGGCCAACTGAGAAGAGCATTAGAAAATGCAGCAAAGTTGGCCACCGTGAAGAAAAAGAATATTTATTTATTTTTATTTATTTATTATTTATACATATGACCTGGCCTCTAGTGACTAATCCAGGTCGTTTTTTCCTGATGGGATTACATATATTTTTTTTTATATTTTTACATTTTTTACTCAACTATTAAACCTATTTTTACAATAACAATTTGCCATAATCTCTTAATTACGTATAACAAACAAATTTAAATAAACAATTTAAAATATTTTTGGTACTATCAACTCCCTTCTAAGTTATAAAGACAGTCCCTCTATTTTCAGAAGAGAGTTGGTAGTTTTTTTTTTATGAATTATGTATTGAATTATTATTTTTATTTATTTATTTTATATTGAATTATTATTATTATAATTGTAAATATCTATTTTTGAATTTATATTTTATTTTATTTATTTTAACTTTATCTTACTCAACTTCATCAAGGTTGGATTATTGGTTGTCTTCTTCTATTATTATAGATTTCTTGTTGTTTTTTAGATATTATTTGTGTGAGATTGTTTAATATTTCAAAATATTCTTCATTTTGTAATATATCTCTTATTTCAATTCTTTCTAATCTTCTTCTCATTTCTCTGTGTTCTTCATTTTCTATAGTATTTTCACAATGTAACACTATATGTTCTGGTGTACCTAGTTCTCCACATTCACAATATGCATCATCTTTTAAGTTAAATCTTTCCAAATATGTTGGGTACGGTCCATGTCCTGTTAAAAAGTGTATTAAACCTTGTTTTGGATTAAAATAATTTGGAATGTTTTCTAATATTGGTATAAAATTGTATAAACGTCTAGATTTTGTTGAATTTTCCCATTCACTTTGTCTTTTTCTATTTATTATTTCTTTTAATTCTCTTTTATTTCTTATATCTAATCATATTATTTGTATTATTTTTTCATATTTTTCTTTTTTTAGCCAATAATTACATGCTCTTTTTTGTGTTTCTAAATGCATTGGCATTACTCCAGTTAAAACTGTGAGTGCCTGTGTTGCAGTTGTTCCAAATGCTCCCGTCATTCTTACAAGAAATCCTCTCTGAGCTCTATTTAATTTTTCTGCGTTTTTTTTATTTATTAATCTATGTGCTCATACATTTGAACCGTACCCTACAATTGATGCAAGTATTGTACTTAGGTATATTCTCATCTGTCGGAACAAAATTCTATATTCCTTCTGTGCTAGACTAGCAATGCTATGCATGATCTTTGTTGCCTTTTCACAGACACAATTCATGTGTTTTGTAAATAATTTTTGTTCGTCTATTATAATACCTAAATATCTTGTTTCCATTTTTCTTTTTATTGTTTTCCCTCTAATTTTTATAATTGGATATCTTTCTAAATTTCCTTTTATTAAACTATATGTTGTTTTTGAATCTGATATTGTTAATTTTACTTTATTCATCCAATCATTTACTCTTATTAATACTTCATTTGATTTATTTTCTAATTCTCTTCTTGAGTTTGCATCTATGATCAACAACAAATCATCTGCATATGCTATGCTTCCAAGCACTTCAGGATCTATAGTCAATTGTTCCAACAGTTCCTCTAGCATTACATCCCAGAACATAGGTCCACAAACTGATCCTTGTGGACATCCTTTTGTGATATGTTTTGTCTTTTTTCCTGTTGGACAGCTTAGGCTTACATATCGGTCTTGACAGTAGTTTCTGAGACTTCCGTACAGATTCTTTGGACATCTCATTCTTCGAAGTCTTTCAAAGAATGACGGCCACCAAAGATTGTCAAAAGCCCCAGACACGTCTATAAAGATCATTAAAACATACTTTTTTATGCTTTCGTTTACTATTTCAAATACTTTATTTATTGCATCTTCTGTTGATCTACCTTTCCTAAAACCATACTGACCAGGATGTAATCCAATTTCTGTTCTTATTTGATTTAATTTTTTACATAGTAATTTTTCTTGTAATTTTCCCATTGTATTCAATAAACATACCGGTCTATATGATTTCGGTAAGGCAGGATCTTTATCTTCCCCTTTATGTATTATTATAACTTCTGCTTGTTTAAAATTATTGGGAAACCTTCTTTGTCTAAGACATTCATTATATAATGATGTTAGTACTGGAATTATTTGTTCCGACAATGCTTGAAGTATTTCAACATGAATATTATCCGGTCCAGGTGCCTTCTTTCTTTTCATTTCTCTCATACTTTCATATACTTCTTCTTCTGTGAATTCCTCTATTTCTCTTTCTTCTTCTATTTGGTATTCTTGTATCATTTCTTCTCTTATATTTCTTTGTTCTACTGTTTCTCCTTCTAATTTATCTGGAGGTAATAATACATTAAGTAATGTTTCGGCCGATTCTTCCCAACTTTCTGTAAATGTTCCATCTTCTTTTTTTAAAGTAGAAAGCATTGTCGGACATCTAATTTTTTTTAGAAACTATTTTATATGGTATTCCCCACATATCTAATTCTAAGTGTCTTGATACGAAGGTTTCCCAACTTTTAGCTTTTGTTATTTTTATTTCTTGTTTATATTCTTGTTTTAGTCTTCTATACTCACCTAGAAGGATTTGCCTCTCAAGATAGATACCACATCGTTGATATCGCTTTCGCGCATATCTAACTCTGCTTCTCATTCTTGTGAGGTTTTCCTTCCAGGCTGAGTTTTTTACTTTACTATTTTCTTTTATTTTTGGTATTGCTATATCCATTGCTTTTTTAATTTGTTTGGTTAATTCTTTTGTTGCAATATTTATATTAGATCCCCTTTGTACCAGACAAGGTGGTCGAAACTCAGACTTTAATAGTTCATAATTTGCTTTACCTATATTGTATCTTACCGAAGATATTTCCGTATTACGTGGATTTAGGTTATTAAGATTGAAAGTTATAAGGTTGTGATCACTTATTGTTGCATGCTCCATCACTTTCCAATCCTTAACTAGGTGTGCTACTGCAACATTTGATATTGTTATATCTATATTGCTAGCCGCACCAGCTCTGTTTTGAAAAGTTGGTGGGTTTCCTGGTTTATTGTGTACTATCAACTCTAGTTCATTAATCATATCTTCTACTAATAATCCTTTTTGATCTGTTTGAGTTGAATTCCACAATATTGATTTTGCATTTACGTCTGCTACAACTATAACTTTTTCCTCTCTATACGTTATAAATATAGCTCTTATCTTTTCCACGTATTCATCAATATCTTCACAGAACTGACAATATAGGTTAGCTATGATAAATTTACCTGCTTTTGTTAGCAATTCTACACAGATACAGTGTCGATCACTAAATTGTTTTAGAATTAGAAGTCTCATATTTTTATTGAATAATACGGTTACCGCCATTGGATTTTCTCCTATGCTTGCACATTGTGCATTAATTGGCATGTGTTGAATTTTTCCTAGTCTTGTGTATGGTTCTTGAATGCAAACCATATCAAGACTATTTTCTTCTGCTGTTTTTCTTATTTCATGTAGTACTGTGATACTTCTCATACCATTTATTTGTCCTATTTTTATATTGAATGTTTTGTTTGTCATTAATTAATTTGGTTTGTTTTTTTTTATTAATTTCATTTTGGTTTCCGTGTTTATTAGAATCGAATAAATTTTCATTTTTAGTATTTTATCACCATATCTGTGTATTTTATTATTTTTAATTATTTTATCTGAGTTTATTCCCTCTTCTCTGATACAATAATTTTTATTATTTTTAAAGTATTTTTGTTTTATATTATGATTTATATTTTTTGTATTTTTAGCATTTAAAGTATGATTTTTTGTTCTCATGACTCTGTTTTTAACCATTGCATCACATTGGTTTTTATGTTTTTGAAATTTTTTTTTTTTATTATATTAATTTTTAATGTTATAAAATTTAATTTTCATTTTAATTTTAATTTTAATTAAATTTTAAATAATATTTATGTACCATAGTCTGTTTTTTGAATTAGACGATTTAAAAGTAGAGCATAAGTTGTACAATTTTTATTTTCTTTATTACATTGTTTTCCTCTGTGTTTGCAAGGTATGCATACCTTTGGCTGTCCTGTTTTATTACAATTTTTTCTTTCGTGATTTTCACCACAATGGTTACATGTTGTTTCTTTATTACAGTGTTTGCTTACGTGTCCTAGATCATTACATTTATTACATTTTGCTACCACTATGTAATCTTTTGTGTTTACACTTGTAAAACCAACATATGTTTTATTTATTATTAATTGTTTTCTTATATCAGGTGACACTTCTAATACATAATGGACCGTAGATTTCTCTCTTGGTCCTGTCTTAAATTTTAATTTACAATTGTTTGTAAAGTCTTCTTTTGTTATATTTTCAAAATTTTGAGTATATATTTTATTTAATATAATTTCTTCTTTTTCGTTGCTTGGTAAATCATACATTATTACTAGTGGTTTTCTTTTTTTTGGAAGTTCACATTTAAAATTTTCTTTTATTTTTTCATTATTTTTTATTTTTTCAATGTCTTCTAGTGTTGGAGTTTCAATTATTAATACTCTTCCTGATGTTCTCATTTTGTTTATTTTTAATTTATTTTTTTCTGGATCTAGAACTTTCGTAAGTTCTTCTTGTACTTTTCTTCCAGTTTGTGCTGTTTCACTTGTTATAAAAAGAGTGTTTATTTGTTTTTGTGTCTCTATTAGTTTTTGATTTTCAGTTTTATTATTTATTGGTTTTGATGTTATTGCAGCATATGTTTGTTTCGTTTCTTGTGTTTGTGTTATTTTTCTTAATTTTTCATATTCTATTCTTTGTCTATTATTTTCTTCTTTTAATATTTTTATTTGTCCTTCCATATTTCCATATTCCATTGCTAATAACATTATTCTATTTTTTAAATCATCTTTTCCTATTTTACTTAATCTTTTACCTATTCCCATTTCACCTTCAATGAAGTCAAGTAAGTCTTTAATTTTTGTTTTAGTATTATCAATATTTTCATTCAAATTTATATTTAATTCAGTATTATTTATATTATTATCTACAATACTATTATCTAATATTTCGTTATTATTATTTTGAGATAAGGTATTAATACTAATTCTAAAACTATTTTCAATTATGTCATCTATTTGAGATGAATTACCTCCAAAAGAAGTAATTTTCTTTTTATCTCCCATTTTTTCCACTTTTTTACCTACAATTTCTTCAGTGTGCTCTTAGCCCTACCACTGAGCTTATTGTGGGAGGACCCCGACTTATGGCAGTGGAGTGGTTGCCCGCCCCCTAACCACGTGGAGGTGGCAGGAGTACTAACTACTAACACTAAAGAAATACAGGATACATACACAGATGTTCTTACTAAAATAAATAGAAATGTTCTAACCTATTTGAATTTGGATGCCTGTTATAAAATCCTCCTCCATGGGGTTAACGTTTATATATATTACAACTAGTTGATGGGATCATCAAGGAGAGTTCGTTTCACACTTTCGTATGATTTACCGTTTTCAGACCGTTAACGGGATTCTCTTAACGGGATATCAACAGACTTTATTAAAGTTTTGACGTCTATTTGTGTCACTTCTTCAGTAAGAGCTTCACTGATTTCTTGAACACTAACAATTTTTACCTTTATCTGGATATAAATGTAATCCTTTATATTATGGTCAATTAAATCACTAAAAAAGGATACTAAACGAGACCAAATAAAGATTTTGATATCTATGTTTATCACCATGTACTAATATAGTTTTCTTTCAGTGAGGAATTCACTATTTCTTTGCGTAATAATAATTACTATATATATTTTGATATAAATATATTCTCTTGCACCTTTACAGCTTCCAAAGTAACTAAAAAATCAATTTTTTTCTAAAAAACTTTGATAAGTACTTCGACGTCAATTTGACGTCGAAGAAAAAGAATAACAAAAAATCCCCCTACTGGTGGACGGATGAGATAGAAGGTCTACGGGAAAGATGCCTCAGAGCTCGAAGGAATTACACGAGAAGCCAGGGCAACCTCGAGCTCAAAGAAATCTACAAAGAACTAAAGAAAACACTGAATAAAAAAATAAAACAAGAAAAAAAGGAAAAGTGGCAGACCCTGATAAAAGCATTGGATGAGGATATATGGGGTGATGCCTAGAAAATTACCATGAAGTCATTAAGGATAATGGCCCCATATAAACTGGACGAGGACCAGCGGATGGAATCGGCTGAACTCCTCTTCCCCACTAAGGACATTCAAACTTTTACAAAAATCTTTCCAACGATGGTGGAGGAGTTCACGGAAGAGGAAATAAAAACCTCTGGTCAGGACATGAAGACGGGGAAAGCTCCCGGCCCCGACGGGCTGCCACCAGAGGCAATTAAGATAATAGCAACGGAGAAACCAGGTTTGATCAGAAGAATATTCAACGACCTACTGCAGAAGCAAGAGTTTCCCAGGGACTTAAAAGAAGCGAACCTTGTTCTGCTCCTAAAGCCTGGGAAACCCCCCGATTCAGCATCCTCTTATCGGCCAATATGCCTCCTGGACTGCCTTGGTAATTTCTACGAGGGACTTATCAAGAAGAGGCTGGAAGGCGTGTTGGAAAATGAGAGAGTATTATCACAACAACAATACGGATTTCGAAAAGGTCGATCGACCGTCGATGCCGCGACCTGGATAAGAGACGCGGCTAGAGCAAGCAAAAAAAGATGGGTGGTCCTTGTTCTGTTGGACATAAAAAACGCTTTTAATTCAGCAAACTGGGGCCTCATAGTAGACAGAATCGTCGAATTTGGGGCTCCAGATTATGTGTCCAACATAATAAAGGACTATCTGTCCGAGAGAACCGTATGCATATCAAAAAAAAAGAAGATGGAAATGACCGGGGGAGTACCCCAAGGGTCGGTCCTGGGACCCACACTATTGAACATACTATACAACGGGGTACTAGAAGTAAATGAGATGAGAGGAGTAAGAGCAATTGCATACGCGGACGACCTGGCTCTACTAGTAGAAGACGACATGAATTGGGGTATAAAAGAGAGAGTAAACAAATCAATCAAGACAACCGCGGAATGGATAGAAAGAAATGACCTAAAGCTAGCAGTAGAGAAAACAGAAGCGATAATCTTGAGGGGACCGAGAGATAGAAAAGATATAGTATTTGAGTATAAAGGCTCCGAAATAAGACCCCAGAAGACAGTTAAATATCTAGGAATTACTTTTGATGACAAACGGACATTCGGACCACACGTGCAAGAGGCATGTCTGAAAGCGGAAGAAAGGACCTCCACGTTAACCAAGTTAATGCCAAATATAGGGGGTCCTGGATCTCATAAAAGAGCGGTGATGTTGCAGTCAATTTTATCCATCGCACTGTACGGGGCCCCAGTATGGCACGAGGCCCTGGAGAAGAAGAAATATAAAGACATGCTTCTTAGAGTACAGAGAAAACCTCTGATCAGGGTGTGCAGCGCGTACAGAACCGTATCAACTATTGCCTTACAGGTTGTGGCTGGTTCTGTGCCGGTGCACATTCTGGCCAGAGAAAGAGTCCGAATGTATCAGAGGGGTAACGGGGCAATTGGTTCAGGACCTAAAGAGCGAAACAGAAGTTTAGAGATGTGGCAGAGGGAATGGGCAGCCGAGGTCGAAAAGGCAGCCTGGACGAGATCTCTGATTCCGGATGTAGTAAGGTGGTGCGAGTGCAGGCACAGGCGCGTCAATTACTACTTTACACAGTTCTTGACGGGACATGGATCGTTCAGATCATATACCTATCGTATAAAGAAGACCGCGGACGATCTATGCCCCGAGTGTGGAGTGGTGGATGACGCGCAACATGTCGTATTCGTATGCCCGGCATACCGTACGGGGCGTACCGAGCTGCAGCTGGGTCTGGGGTCTCCTCTAGGCGAGCCTCACGAGATTATGGATAAAGCTATCAGTAGCAAGAGTGACTTCGACCTGGTCATTGCCTTTGTTACAAAAACAATGAAGCACAAAGAAGAAAAAGAGAGGCGACTGCAAGCAGGATGACCCTTATTATTTATTTTATTTATTTTAACGTGTTTGTGTTGTAGAGGGCAGCCAGGGTGGGAGGACCTTTTACATCCAACCTACACTGACTGCTTTACCATGTTATTTTACTTTATTTTATTTATTTGTTTATTTAATTTTATGTATACAAATATTTTATCGATTTTACCTTTTACTAATAATTTATAAGGTATGAATGTGAGAGTGAGTGTGAGTGAATGAAAATATGAATGCTTGGAGTTACTCGTAATTGCCGACTGGTATCTTCTTGCTAGTTTCATGCTGGATGGGGGGCACCCCGGTTTGCCTCACCCACACATGGGTTGCACGGGACGGTCGTCTTCACTGACCGGTCTTTTGCGAGGTGTGTGTGGGGTGGGGCAACTAGGGGGTCACTTAGTCTGCGGAACGCACGCGAAAAGTGCCAGGGGGAGTTAAGAGTAAGGTCGACGGGTCAGTGTATATACTCGCTAAGAGTGGTCCCGGACTCGTCGGCTGGAGAAAGAGGAGGTGAGTTTAGTTGGTAGGCGATCCGGCACGGTGAAGCGTGGCGGATTGAATCCAACACACCTGGGACACCTTCCCAGACGGTCTTTAGAAGATTCTCACCTCCCAAAAAAAAAAAAAAAAGATTGATTTTCAAAGATATAAATTATTTTTGCAACAAGTTTTGAAAGAAGAACCATTGCGCACAGCTCAAGCCTAGGAAGTGTTACCGTCTTTAACGGAGTTATCCTTGATTTGGAAGAAACTAATGCACAAGAGATGGTCTAATCTGAATAGAAAGTTCTTAGGTATACGCATGCGCCATAAGCTGCCATGCTGCTGTCTGCAAATCCACGAAACTCAACCTTCAGAATTATTTTTTCAGAAAAATAGAAACGAGGAATTTTTAATTGTTTTAATTGTGACAAGTCCTGTAGAAAGTTGTTCCAATCGTTTAGAATAGTTTTGTCCGAAATTTCTGTGCCCAGTGAATTTTTTGCTGATAGAGTTTCTGCATAAGCATTTTGCCTTTAACAATAAACGGATTGATGAGTCCCAGAGGGTCGAAACATTGCGCTAACGCAGATAGGATTTTTCTTTTTGTTACTGGTGGGCAGAAATTATTTTCGGGGACGGAAATTGTTATTTGGTCTTCCGCAGGGTCCCATTTTAGACCTAGAACCTTACTGGAAGTGGAATCGAAATTTAGGTCATACTCCTGAGTAGTATTTTTTGAATGTTCTGGGTTGATTTGTTGTAGGAATATTGATGAATTTGAATGGAATTTATGTAAAGTAAACCCATGGCGGTTTAGAACAGAATTTAATTGCTGAAGTATTTCGAGCAATTCTTGAATATTATTTGACCCACATAAACCATCATCTACGTAGAATTGGTTTTCAAGAAAGTGTGAGGCCAATGGGAATTGAATTTTATTTTTATTTGAATTTCCTTGCAACACTCTCGTCGCAAGAAATGGGGCGCTATTGGTCCCGTATGTAATAGTATTTAATTGAATACATTTTATAGAATCGTGGGTATCGTCCCTCCACAGAATATTTTGTAGAAAGCGTTGATCTTTGTTGATCCACGTCTGTCGAAACATTTTTTGAATGTCACAGGAAAATATGAATTTGTATTTCCTGAAACGAACCAGAATGTCGAATAAATCGGGTTGAACCTGATACCCTTTTAATGAAATGTCGTTCAGACTTTTTCCTGTAGAGCTTTTACAACTAGCGTCCATGACAACACGCAAAGTTGTACTCTTATTTTGTTCGTTGATGACACATAAATGTGGAATAAAATATTTTTTGTCCGAATTTTCAGTTACGAACGAAAGAGGTACATATTCAGCATGCCCTAAAGAAATATATGTGTCAATGAAATTTTTGTACTCGAGAAATAATTTTTTATCTTTTTGGAATTTCTTTTCGAGCGACAGAAAACGCCGTTTGGCTATAGAAAATGAATCACCCAGTAATTGGTGTTCTTGTGCACTTTTTAATGGAATATCTACTTCACAGCGTCCATTTTCAAGGATCTTTGTTGTAGTTTGAAATATTTGTTCGGCCAGCTGGTCAGCTTCCGACAGAATAGGTTTTTGAGAAAGTTCTTCCATGTTCCAGAATTTAGTGAGCAGCTCGTCCGTGCTACACGTAGAAAGTAGAGCAACATCTCCAGAAGCATTGTTTGCTACTGTAGGTGCCGTCAAGTGAGGAGCAATCACGCCGGCAATTAGGTACCCCAGATGCAAAGCCTGCAAAATTGGAAGCCTAGGGCCCAGAGGAGTTATGTCAGAAAGAATTAGGTCGTAGTACAAATCAGCCCCAACCAAGATGTCTACCTGACTAGGTTTGTGATAGGAATCGTCGGCGAGAAAAACGTCCCCTGGAATTGGTAATTTTTTTGTAAGAATGCGGAACTGTGGAAGATTGCAAGTAATATTTTTTAAGATGGCACATGAAATTTTGAAAGACCTTTTATTATAGTTAGAATGCATTTTTATGTTGACCATCTTTTTTGAAACCGAATTACTTTGGCCTATGCCAGAAATATTTAGAGATATGTCATATGGCTCGTAGCCCAGCCTATCAGCGAGACACTGGGTACAAAAGCTATTTTGACTTCCCGTATCGAGTAACAATCGGGCCGTTAAAGGTTTCCCGTTTTTGTCGAAAATTGTGACTTTGGCCGTAGCTAGAAGTATGTTTAAATTTTTTACGGACAAAGCAGAAAAGGAATTTGTAAAAGGTTCTTGCCCTTGAAACGAAGGACCTTGAAAGTTTGAATTTGACGAATGTTCGCGTTCGTAATTGTTTGAATTTGTAGAAGTAGACGGACATTTTTATGGGTCGTAGAAAAAGTATTATGTTTACCCGAATTATTATTTGGTGCCAGAATGTGAAGAATCGTGTTATGGCGCCTTTTACAAACGGTACATGCATGTTTTGAAGAACAATTTTTAGAATTATGCCTACCTAGGCAGTTTACGCAGAGACCTTTTGAATTCACGAATTTTATTTTGTCATCATGCTGAATGTTTTTGAAAAAGTGACATTTGTAAATTTTATGACCTTGTTTTTTGCAGAAAATGCAATAAAAGTCAGAAACTAAATTATTTGACGTATTATTTTTATCTGAATCCTCTGATGTGTTATTACTGGATGCATGATGTGAAACTTTTACGTTTTTGGCTTGCCTAGGATTTGTATTTTCCAGGCTTTCCAGAACAATGCACCTTTTTTCAAGAAATTTAAGAAAAACATCTAATTTTGGTACATCTGAATGATTTCGCTCCGTTTCAAAAAGTCTCCTTGTTGAAAAATCTAATTTGCTTTCTAGCAGGAAAACTAAAATTATATCAATGAGCTCTGCACTTGAAAATTGCAAATTTTTTAGCAATTGCATATTTTTTGTTACGGTAGTTAGAAAATTTCTGAGGGCTTGCGGTGAGCTGTTTCTTAGTGTAGGAATGTCTATAATTTCTGTTAAATAAGAATTTATGATTGTGACCTTATTCTGATAGCGGTTCTTTAAAATATCTAAATCAATCGAAAAATTTTCATTTGTGACTTTCAAAGAATCCACTAACTTTAGAGAATCATCCTGTAGGTAGCTTTTCAAATAAAGAAACCTTTGGATGTCAGAAAGGGACTGATTTTGTATTATCAGTGTGTCAAAGAGCTCAAAAAAACTTTCGAAGTCGCCTATTTTCCCGGAAAATTTACAGATACTGATTTCGGGTAATTTTACGGCCACTTGCTTAGCGGCAGCGACGCTCCCTGTATTGGTAATATCCAATGATCTAATCGAATTTTGTATTTTTGACAGAACCGCAAAATAATTTTCTTCAAATATGGCACGATCACATTTTTCAGAATCGTCCAGGAATTCAATTTCATCCTGTACGTTATTGAAGTCAGAGAACAGGTCTTGTAAGCGACCTTCTCTTGTTTTGAATGAGAAAATATCTTTTTCTGAGTCGTGGTTTGCATGTAGCCACGTTTGAATTTTACTAACAGAATCTAGAATTGAATGCTTTTTGTTTAATAATTTATTTAAACCTTTTTTGCTCATTGTAATAACTTTTATTTGTTTATTTTTGAATGAAATTATTATTTATTTTTGAATTTTTAACAAGCATGCAATATTAAATCAAAAATTCAACCCTGAATAGTTCCTTAAACAGTGTTTAACTTTATTAGAGTATCATTTCGCAAGAGATCCTTGAAAATTAACTTTTTGAATTTACATATATAGAAAAGTTTATTTTGTACGTCACCCCTGGGCTCTTGGTACTTGAATGTGGGCTGCTTTTCCTGGAATCAGCTAGTCCTTGAACAGCACTTCTTGAAGTAAACTATTGGGGGCTATGATGTATCTTTACGTAAGCTGATTACGTACGGTAAACTCGAATTACAGGCTGTAATCTCACAAAACACATGTACGTAAAATCGGTATGATGTAGCAACGATATCCAAGCGGTTGCCTACCTTCGTATGTAATTTCTTTTAGGTAAACGCGCGCGTCAACGTAATTTTTTTTAAACTTGATTTCTAAACTAAAATTATTTGCGGTTTAGTTAGGTTATGTTATGATATTAATAATTATTGTTATTAAAACGTTTTTAACTATTTTTAATGAGAAATAAGCTACAATTTTACTAAAAAAATGATTTTATTAACATTATTATGAGTTATTAAAATTATTTTGTTTTGTAAAATTGTGGCTTATTTCCCATTAAAAATAGTTATTATAAAAATGCCACAAGGAAATAGCTTCAGAACAATTATTATGTTATTTTTTTATTTGTGAAACCAAGTTGTTTGTGTGTTACACCTGTATTTGATTTTTAGTTTAATTAGTGTTTAATTTTTAAGTGATTTTTTAGTTTAATTAGTTGTTTAGTACTTCAATATATTATGTCATAAAGTGAGTTCTTGTTTTTGTTCTAAGTAGCTTTCACTATTTCCTACTAACACTACATCATCAGGATACAGTAAGTACCAGGCAATGTTACCTTGCTAGGCCTTGATCCTGCATACAAAAAAAGAGTTAATTCATAGCAAGCTGAAAATTTGTTATAATAGCTTAATGGTGTCTTTTCGGACAAACTTTGATGTAGGCAAACACTGGAACAGGGGAAGTCTTAATTGTGGAACAGTTTAAAAATTTTGAATGTCAGATTACGAAAACGTCTTATGTATTTTGTCAGACAGAACATCCAATTGATATTTGTTACCTATTCATTAAACTCTCATGCAAAAATCAGACTGCTATTACTAACCAACATGATTCCTGTCATTTGACCTGTTCTTCGTGTTTCACTCATTAAAATGCCCAGTTGGTGATAAAAACCAGTCTGATTTTTGCATGAGAATTTAATGAAATGGTAACAAATCAATTGGAAGTTCTGTCCGACAAAATACATGAAACATTTTTGTAGTCTGAAGTTCCAAATTTTTAACCTGTTCCACAATTAAAACTTCCCCTGTTCCTATGCATCAAAGTTTGTCCGACTAAACACTGTTAAGCCATTAACAAATTTTCAACTTTCTATTAAGCAACTTTCTTTTGGTATGTGGGATCCAGGTCTATGCAGTTTCGTTGTTTACTGATCCAAAACTAATGAGTATCAATAAGAACTGAAAACTTACTGGGGCTCTCCCATATTTTGATGATGTGACTAAGTAGTTTGTTCATTATTGTATTTTTTTTATCCTCTGGTTCCCTTTTCTTTCTTTATTTTTTGAACTGCTTGGGGTACTTCTTCGTGGTTAATGCGAGTTAACTGTAAAATCAAGATAGGAAGTATATATATATATATATATATATATATATATATATATATATATATATTAGCATGTCTCGCAACTAGGATGGAAAAAATACAGTATGTTTAAGATATGCAACGACAGACATGTGTCTTAGACTTATTAGCTATCATCAGTACAAAATAGCCAAGTTAGAATAGGTCTGCGTTAACCTTTCCTTGTTTGAAAAACTCTGAGAAAAACCTTGATAGTTTCAAACATTCTAAACGTTTGGCATTCCTTTCCTCAGGTAGCTGCAGCTTCCTCCTTGGATGTGTTAGTTGTTGCTCTGGAATCGTCAAGGTCTTCTAACGTTATTGTCACAAATTGGTTGCATTGCTCCTGTAGTGATCCTTTCCCAAGCTAACATACACCTATTCTAACTTGGCTATACAGTACTGATGACGCCTTATGAGTCAGAAACATGTGTAACATACTTTGTTTTTTTTTATCGTCATTGCGAGATATGCTGATATATACTTCCTATCTTGATTTTACTATTAACTCACATCATTAACCTTCTCTTCCATTGGTTATTGTACAAATGAGTTTGATAAGAAACAAACATCCATAGAGATATAAAAATGCAATAGTTGTTGCCTTAAAAAGATATCAACTAACAAGATTTAAGTAATGTACCAAATTAATGTACATTAGCCATTATAATGGCTAATGTTATTAAATATTTGGAAGTGTGACTCTTGGTTCCTGTTCTTCGTTAATAAACTTTTATATCCAAAATTTTCAATGGTTCATTTGACTAGCTACATTACTTATCTTGTTAGTTGATATCTTTTAAGGTAACAACTGTTGAATTTTTATATCTCTATGGATGTTTGTTTCTTACCAAACTCTTTTATTCTCTACCTATTGATTGAAAAACCCACCACTTTCGAGTGATACTTATTTGATATAGACGGTGGAGAATAAAGGCAAAGAATCTGGCTACTTCATCATTTACTGAAGATGTTTTCGTTTACAAATCTGTAAACATCCTAGTAGGTATAGCATACAGCAATGTAGATGAACTGATAATGTTTATAGATTTGTAAACAAAACATCTTCACTAAATGGATGAAGTAGCTGAATTCTTAGTCTTTAATCTGTATTTTGAGGTTGCAGTCATTAAGTTAAAGGGCAGGATAAAAAACTCTGTTAACACATTCACGGACACGCTTCACATGTAGCCACATCTTATGGAGTAAGTGACTATATTATATGCAGTTGTGTCAGTGAATGTGTTAATATTAACCTTTCACAAAATTTATTTGTTTCATCAAGTCTAAAATAAATTTATAATTATTTTCTCAGTAAATACAATGAAATTAAGAGGAAAAAGCATTGTATAAAATAAGCATAACAACTTACAACATGAGGTTAGTCCATTAAATTTTAAACATTATCACTAAACATAAAAACTATAAGATTGTTGATCTATTAGTAATTACAATGCTTTATTTAATTATTATCTCACAGTAATAGTTTATGGCACTTAAATATCTCATAAAAAGTTTCGGATTACTTGTCCTGTGTTTCAAACGGATTACTGGTTATCTCGTAACTGAAGTCACTCTAGATTCTAGATTTAAATTATGTCTTTCTGCCACAGCATTAAGTTCATAATAACAGATTTACAAAATTCATCTTTTCAAAATATATACAATTAAACATTAAACTTAAAAACAAAGCAAAAAGTTAGGTTAACAGGGTTAACATGCTGTAACTGACAGTCAAGACTCAAGACATGACAGAATACACCTTACGTTTTGATGACTGTAATCTGATGTACGTAATTCTGAACTTTACACATGTATGTAATCACTTTACGTAAATGATACATCATAGCCCCCATTATCACTGTTTTTGTTCACAGAATGTTTATTTGTCCGTAGAATAAATAACGCAATCACTTTGTCTCTTGGAATTATTGTTTATTCGACGAGAATATCCGAAAAACGCGACACTTACAATGTCTTGTAGAAAGAGTTGGCATTAGCCAGAAATGTTTTTTAACAAATAATAGAATTAGATAGAAACTTGAATTGAGTGTTTTTAGGCCAGAAAAGTTCGGTCGATGGATCAAATGTGGCTCTAATGGCCAAATTCGGCTCTAGGAACAAAATCCGGGCTCGGAGGAACAAAATGGAGGTACGCCGGTGTTCAACATTTCTCCATGGAGAGTTTGGAGTAGTTCCAATGTCTCTTTCCAGCGTTTTGTACTTTCAGTAAGTTCAATGCGCCGCTAAGCCTTCGATAGCTAAGTGGAGAACTTTTAATGAACCGTAAGATGCTGTAATTCTGGCCTGTTGAATTGGTTATGTAAATAAAACACTTTCTATTTTGCTATGACTGTAATGAAGTTGAAAAGGGCAAGAAATCGAATTTTATATGTGAACAATTGAGTTAACAACTATCCGTGAAAGACGCCACCACACATATTTTTACACTTTATGTACCGGCTTTATGCTAATTGCCGCGTGAAGAATACTCTTCGAACAAGCGTAATGAAAAAGGTTTTTGCGTGCGTTCTTAAGAAGTGTTGATAGTTGACTGCCTGTTTGCCCTTGCATCTTGCATCCCGTTAACAAATTTTTCCGTTGGGGTGCTTTGGGTAAAATAAGGCGGAGATTAACATTCTTGGAAGATTTCTTCAGGCACTGCGTAATAAAATTATTTATGACTTTTTCAGAGGCGTCGTGGTATGAATATTATTTGTGAAATAGAATTTATTTGGGTGGAGAATACAGTTCTCCAACAACGTGTATTTTTGTTACACCCTGTATATAAGGAACTAATTTTGTAAATAGAGTTAGTCTGTAAAATAAATTCGTCTGTACTGTTATATAAATAAAATCGTATATAAATACGAACCGCTTGTTTCTTTGTAATTATAAGCTATTACAGTAAAAACCACTACAGTTGGTGCCCGGTGTTCGGTGTTCGGTAAACTTAGTGCGATATAAATAAAAGTGAATTAAAAAAACTTTAAAAGACTTTTTAATTTTATTCGTCGGGAATAATTAAAGTGCGTTAATTGTTCGGTATTCAGAAAGACTTTTAAAAGACATTTTGAGAAGTACGCGTGTGCTGACCAAAGGTGTTGCTAGAAGAACTTTTCATAAAAGAACTCCGTGAACAATTAGAAGAGCGCGAGTAGATGCCAGTGGGTCCAAGAAAGTCCTGAAAGCACGACTCGAGGAGGTGCTCAAGAAGAATGGAGATGACCGAGAGACGTTCTTCCAGTCAGCGGAAGAAGCAGTCTTATCGAAAATAATTGTCGAAAGTGTTTCTCAAAAGATCGATGAAACGTCTACGATAAATAATGAGAAATTCGACCAGAAATTCGAAAATGTTGCTAAAAGATTTGACGAGACTTCTGAAAAGATTGACGAAACCTCTAGAAAAAGCGACGGGAAATTCGAAAATGTTGGTAAAAAATTTGACGAGACTTCTCAAGGAATTAAAGAGGTTTGTAGACAAAACAACGAAAAACTTGAAGAAGTTTGTAGAGAGAACAATGAGAAATTTGAAAAAGTTTCTAGAACATTTGATAAGATGCAGAAAAGTCTAGACAACAATAATGAAATGCAAGAAGAGAAGATCAAACAACTAGAGACTATGGTAACCAATACGAAAGTTCTACCTTCAGTTAATGCAGTAGTTTTAGCCGTAGAAGAGAAGATCAAAATGCAACCGTCAGTTAATGCAGTAGCTTTAAATCTTGTAGTGAAATATGAACTACCGAGAGACGAAACGTCCCATAATATGAGATTCAAAATACCACCATTTGATGGAAAGTTCTCTTGGTCCATATACCTTAGACAATTTGAAGCTATTGCGACCGCCAATCATTGGACCGAACAAGAAAAGGCTGTTTATTGACTGCTGCTTTACTAGATCAAGCTGCAGACATATTAAGGTCAATTCCTAAGGGTCAAGAAAAATGTTACCAGACCTTGTTCACTCATCTAGAAAAACGCTATGGAGATGCCCATCTACAACAAGTATACAAAGCACAACTGCGAAGTAGAAGTCAACGAGCAAGTAAGACTCTGCAAGAATTTGAAGCAGATGTTGCTCGTGTGATGAGGTTGGCTTATCAGGAGGTGCCAGACAGCATTTTAGAAGAAATTGCGGTAGATACCTTCGTCAATAGGTTGAAAGAGAGTGAACTACAGAAAGCTTTACTACTAGCAAGACCAAAAGTTTTAGATGAAGCACTTGCTATTGCCTTGGAACGCGAAGCAGCTAGCCAAGCTTCACGAAACAATCGAGTACTAACCGTGGAAAAAGGCGATAAGAGAAAAGATAAACGTTTGGAGAAAATGGTACGGAGGGTGATTCGTGACACGATGCCGACGAGACGGGTAAAGAGGGTTGGAAGAGTTCGTTCAAATACAGATGCTTCCTCGATACGGTCATGCGGTGAAAGTTGTAATCACCGGCTTAAAGTAGAGGAACAGCTTTGCCCTGTGAGACGAACCACCGCCATTAATGAGCAATGGCAGCCCAACAGTTACAAGACGCCCATGAAGATGATCCATGTAAAAAAGAGTATTGGATTGGATGCGTCGAGGTGAGAGACCTAGTTGGCAGAACATTAGTGCATGTCGTCCAGAAGTCAAGGGCTACTGGAGCCAATGGAATTGCCTAGTACTAAAAGATGCTCTTCTGTACAGAACCTTTGAGAGTGATGATGGTACAGAATCCAAGCTTCAGTTGATTGTACCTAAAAGTAAAGTGTCAGAAGTATTGCGTCAGTTGCATGACGATGCATCAGGTGGACACTTTGGTATTACGAAGACTCTGCAAAAGGTTCGAGAACGGTTCTATTGGGTGAACTGTAAAGATGATGTAGGGAGATGGTGCCTGGTATTACGAAGACTCTGCAAAAGGTTAGATAACGGTTCTATTGGGTGAACTGTAAAGATTATGTACGGAGATGGTGTCAGAAATGTGAACTGTGTGCATCCGGTAATGGTCCAGTTGGTAAAAAGAAAGCACGCATGAGACAGTTCAACGTTGGTAGCCCTATGGAAAGAGTAGCAATCGAAATTGCAGGTATATTTCCAGAATCCGATGCTAGAAATAAATACATCCTGGTAGCCATGAATTATTTTACGAAATGGACTGAGGCCTATGCATTACCAAATCAAAAAGCTGCTACCGTTGCAGAGGTACTTGTTAAAGAATTCTTCAGCCGAATTTTGGAGGTCCACGCCGACCAAGGGCGAAACTTTGAGTTTATAAACCTTTTCCAAAACGTTTGTAAATTGATTGGTGTCAATAAGACCAGAATGACACCCCTGCATTCTCAATCAGATGGAATGGTCGAGAGGATGAACCGAACGATGGGTAAACACTTATCCAAAGTTGTATCTGAACATCAGCGAGATTGGGACCAGCACATTCATTTATTCCTGATGGCCTACCGCTCGGCCGTGAATGAAACTACAGGTCAGACACCAAACTGCCTAATGTTGAGTCGTGAAGTTCGTTTGTCCTGCGACCTCGTCAGTCAGTCTTTGGCCGCGGAGTCAGTCGGTTGTGTTTTGTTTTGATTTGCATCGGCCAGCTGCTCATTGTTTAAATGTTTTGTTTTGTTATTGTTTTGTTTTGGAGTCTTGTGAAACTAGTGTAAGTGTTCAATTTTTTTTGTTTATTTTCATTCGACCCAGTTTATTGCATATCTAACCTTTAAACCATGTTTTACAACTGTGACAACTGCCTTGAAAAGTTTGCGGATTCAGATAAATATAATCGATTGCGGTGCGATGGAGATTGCCGCAGAAATTTCTGTATGCGATGCACAAAATTAAATAAGTCCACCACTAAAGCCCTATTGGAACAAAAATTTCCCCATCTAAGATTCTTTTGTACGGTATGTGACTCGCCTAGCTTAAGATATTTAAACGAAAAAATAACCAACTTATCAAAAAATCAAATACCACTAGAGAACTTTGAAGCTTTAACTCAAGTTACTAAGAAACTTACTGATAATTTGCCTGTTTTCATTGAGACTTACGATTTGTTGACCAAAAATGACGACAAACTGGACTATCTTACGAAAAAAATTGATGAGATCCATAAACTAAATAACCTGCTGAATCCTGAAAAGGTTTTAAAATCTGTTAGGCAGATGGAACATGATATTTTTAATATATCGTCAGTTTTTTTCGGGGGTTCAGATGAGACTGTTAAGGTTCAAATCCAAGAATCAAATTCAACTGATATTAAGTTGGGATTAGATAGGCTCTCTTCAAACATCAATGAAATATCGAATCAAATGAGCAATCTTACCAAAAGTCTATCTACCATACCAACGAAAAAAGAGGTATTGAAGAAAAATACATGTTATGCCACCTCAAGTACCCAGACTGAAGAGCCTCAACAGTTCGAAGCAAATGCAGAGCAAAAGTCAAAAATTACAGAAGATAAGTGTCACTTTGTAGTTATTAGTAACTTGAGCCCAATATACACCCCTATACAAGTGGTTCACTATATTAAAGAGAAGCTAGGTATCAAGGAATATATAAGATGTTATGCCCTCCTTAAAGATGCCGACACAACAACTGGTTCTTCATTCGAAATAGGTATAAAATCTAGAACATCTATTAACCTATTATTTAATGAGGGCATTTGGCCACCTGGTGTAAACATTAAATGGTCTATCAAATCTTCATATTCCGAACCAACGCTTTCATCTGAGTCACATAAGAATCCGAAGAATATCAGAAGTCCTATTAGCCTGGAAAATTCAAATAGCAGTTTATGCAACAACAAAGATGAAGTTCAGAGCACAAACATACAAACAGACAAACAGGCCATCGAAATTTGCAAAACTAAGAATCCGTTCCATACCCATATTAATTTCATTAAGAAAGATACTATAGAACCATCGACTAATCTCGATCCATTGACCCCACCAAGAGTTAGATTAACCAATAACTCTAATAGTCGATATCTTTTAGCCAGATTAAGGGAACCGGATATCTTAAAGGCCATTAAACTTCATCTTGCTTATTTACACGACCAACCTGCATCAGTATTTTATGATGGGTATACCAACACAAGTGTTAAATTGTTTCTGGCTTCCGAAGGACTTCCTACAAAGAGTGAAGATCTACGAAAAATTCTTCTAGATTTTAATGATGCTTATGGAATTGGTGCAGATGAGGTAGACGCTGATCTTGCTGCTTTTAGGTCTTTTCTAACTTCGGAAAGAATTATTCACCTGCAAAAATCAAGGGAATGCCACCGAAACTACTATTCCGCTGCTTCTCCAAGACGAAATTTTTAAACATCACGACGTGTTCTGAGGGACTAGAATCCTCAAATTATTTTAGTGATAACAACTTTAGCATGGTTCTGATTAATATTCGTTCTATAAGATATAAAACTGATGAATTATTTCTGTTTCTAGAGGAATTAGGGTTTCCACCGATAGTTGCGGTTACTGAGCACTGGCTTAAAGTCAACGAGCCTTTTTTTGTAGAAAAATATTCCACTATTGCTAGGTATGACCGTCCAAGTTCAGCTCATGGAGGCACCCTAATTCTTTCTACAAATAATGATTTTTCTCTGGTAACAAAATATGACTTTCTATTAAGTGAATCATTCTTTGAGTTTTCCTTAGTTTACAGTAAGAACCTTAATCTTTATATTATTTGCATTTATAGATCACCTGACTCTTCCGTGGAACTATTTTTTCAGAACCTGCTTAATTTGTTAGATGACCTGCCCCATAAAAGCAGAAAAATTTTATGCGGGGACTTCAACATTAATTATGCTGCTGCTTGTGCTACACAAATATCCCTGGTCAACATATTTGAATCATATGGTCTATCAATGCACATTGATTCTCCTACAAGGATTACAAAAACTTCATCTACCATAATTGATTATATTGTCTCAGATTTCTCACCCCTTGATGTCTGCGCTACAACTGTTAATGCGGGACTATCTGATCATGAAGCGGTTTATACGAAGTTTAACATCTTTAGCAAGTCCTCCTCGAAAACTCGACGTTTAGGCAGGATTTTTTCCGGTCGGAACTTTCGTAAATTCCAAAATTTATGCTTAACCTCTGAGTGGCACTTTCCTTCCATGGACGTCGATTATAATTTCAGTGATTTTTTGAATAAGCTGGTCTGTATCTTCAATAAAGCATTTCCTTTAATCACAATTAAGCAAAAACATCGCAAACCCTGGACTACCAAAGGTGTCCGCATATCAGCCAAAAACATGCGTTCACTACTGTATATCAAGAAATTTACTACCAACGTCTCTGTTACTGAATATATCACCAAGTACAGGGCAATCTATTTAAAACTTATAAAATCGGCTAAAAAATTGTATTATCAAAATCGTCTCAGAAGCTCCAAAAGTGTTGCAAAAGAAACTTTGTCCATAATAAATGATCTTCGAAATAAAACTCACACAGCTCAAACATTTTCCCTTCCAGACCCAGAAAATCTAAATGAATATTTTGTTAATGTGAGTAAAAATATAACATCAACTATTGTGTCACAACAAGATCCCATTTCCTATCTCCCTAATTCAGGAAAGGTTTCGAATTCATTCTTTATAAGACCGGTTGGTAAATCTGAACTGATCCAAACAATCAATAGTATCAAAAGCAAATCTTCCTGTAGTACCGATGGACTATCTATAAAAATTTTCTCAAATCTCCCAGACAATGTGTTGGGAGTCCTCATCTCTCTAATAAATGATTCTTTTGAGAAAGGTAAATTTCCAGAGTGCCTAAAGACGGCCATCATTATTCCTCTTCATAAGGGTGGTGAAAAATCTATTGCCTGCAATTATAGACCTATTGCATTACTACCGGTACTCTCCAAAATTATTGAAAGACTCCTAAAAGCCCGACTTATGTCCTTTCTCGTTGATAACAAGATTTTATCACAAAATCAGTTTGGATTTTTAAATAATAAATGTACCACCGATGCCATGTTTTCTGTACTACATGAGGTTTATCAAGCATTAAACAATAATCTCCACACTGCCACTGTTTTTTGTGATTATGCCAAAGCTTTTGATTGTGTAAATCACGACATTTTGATAAAAAAACTAGATTTCTATGGAATTCGAGGTATTTCTTTGAACTGGTTTCAATCTTACTTGGAAAATAGGAAACAAATGGTTAGAGCAAATGATACAGACTCTAGTCTCAAAAATGTTGTATGTGGGGTACCGCAAGGTTCAGTATTGGGTCCTCTACTTTTCCTTATCTTTATTAATGACATCACTAGTTTAAAAATCGATGGAAAAGTTTTTCTTTTTGCTGACGATACCAGTATCACTTGGAGCAACTCGAATATCGCAACTCTTCATGCTACTATAACTTCTGATCTACTCACAATAAAATCCTGGTCAGATTCTAATTTACTCTCTTTTAACGTAGATAAAACAGTAGCATTACCCTATAAAGGAACTCTTCAACCCTTACCTCTTCATAACAGCAAGATCAGTATCGTTGATTCTGTAAAGTTTCTTGGTATTTTTTTAGATAGCAACCTTAAATGGTCCCTTCATATCGATGTGTTAAGCAAGAAACTATCCTCAGCTTGCTTTGCAATAAGATCTGTCTCTAAGGAAATGGATTTAGCCTCTTCCAAAATAACATACTTTTCATTGTTCGAGTCCCATCTTCGATATGGTCTGCCTTTTTGGGGTTTTGGTACAGCTGCCCAATCCGATGTTATTTTTAAATTGCAAAAAAGAGCAATCAGATATCTGTTTGGCCTCAGAAGAACAACACATTGCAGAAGCTACTTCAAAGATCACAGAATTCTAACATTACCTTCTTTATATATTTTAGAAACTGTTTGCTTAATTCGTAAACATCTACATGTTTTTCCAGAAAGACCTAGACATGACTATTCCACCAGAAATTCTACTTTTGACATCTATTTACCGATCCCGTCCAGTGAGTTAATAAAGAAATCTATATTATATTCTGCAAAAAAACTATACAACCATCTCCCTCTACAACTTAAATCTGCAACATCTTTCCCCAAGTTCCGTAAAATGACTAAAGCCTATTTATCTGAAAGACCATATTATTCAATAGCAGAGTTTCTTAACCAATAACTAAGAAATTACAGTATTGTTATGTATAAGTAGAATCTTAATCTATATTTGAGTGTCATATGCAGCAGCATAACTTATTAAATCACTTATTAAATTTCTTAAGGTAGATTACGCAATTTGCAATTTTTTTAAATTGTGCAATAGATTGTTACTGATTTTTATTTGACTTTATTATGTTTTATTTATATTGACGATTTGTATAATTTTAGTAAATTGTATTTGTTATTGTTTTTATTTATGATTCTTGTAAGCTTTGTCTATAAAATTGTTAAATTTTTCATGACAATAAAGCATATTTCTATTCTATTCTATTCTACCTAGAGTTTGGCTGCAGACCTTCCGAGGAACATGTTGCAGGCGAAGAATACGTCGACCGCCTGAAGTTACGAATGAACAACATTCAGGAACTTGCCCGACAACATATCAAGATAGCCAGTGACAGAATGAAAGATCAATATGATTCTCGATGCAAAAATGAAAGCTTCGAAGTAGGTGATCTTGTCTGGCTTTACAATTCACAACGTCGTTGTGTTCTAAACTGTAAAGACAATGGGAAGTTCCGTACGAAGTTAAGAAGAAAATAAATGACGTAATATACAGAATTAAAAAGTTACCAAACGGTAAACCAAAAGTTATTCACATAAATCGTCTTGCACCATATGCTGGCTCAAATGAAACAGAAGAAGCCCGAGTCCTCCAACAGGAGATGAAAGATGCATCACAGCCAAGTTTTAAGGAATTTATGTCAAATTACGAAGAGAGAAAGACTGCTAGATTCGGCGTGACAACAGAAGTTCAGCAAGATCTGTTTAGTGTTCCAGAAGACGTCTCTCTAGCCCACTCTGTTGCCCAAGACCTTGAGATGACTAAAGGAATCTCGTCCATATTCAATAGAAAGTTCGGCCAACTGAACGAGTTAAGAAATCAGCAGCCTAAAATTGGAAGAGTACTGCGATTGGAAGATGGTCCTCGATATTTGCTGTATATGGTGACCAGGAAGTCTTATACAGACACGCCAAGCTACGAGAACATATGGCGTGCTCTATATAATTTAAAGAAAATCGTATGTAATTATGACATCAAAAATTTGGCTTTACCAAAAATAGGCCATGCAGTAGAAGATCTGGATTGGAAGATTGTGAAAAGCATGCTTGAAATGATCTTCAGAGAAATCGGCGTACGAATTACTGTGTGTTGCATTAACCCAAAGATATCGTACCATTCAAAGAAAGTAGACTGTTACTTCTTCTTGAGGGGTGTATGCAGAGCTGGAGAATCCTGTAGATTCCGCCATCCTGAGCCTTCATCTGAAGTTGCTGATCGGGACGCTCAGATCTTAAGAAGGGAGCAGTATGACGAATTACCGACTGCAAATAACAGATTCCGTCTCGACAGCGCCTCAGGTAAGGAGACATCTGGAAGAATGACTCACCGTACAAGTGAGGAAACGACTTCTCGCGAATATTCGACGGTCAAGGCCACGGATTAACTACTGATGGGCGGTTCCATTTTTCTGGCACGTTCAAGTAAATGTCTGCTATTTTGTATTAATATATAAGGAACTAATTTTGTAAATAGAGTTAGTCTGTAAAAATAAATTCGTCTCTACTGTTATATAAATAAAATCGTATATAAATACGAACCGCTTGTTTCTTTGTAATTATAAGTTATATAAAAATGTTTTTTTTTAACATAACTTTATTAGTGTGACCAAAAATCACAAAGAGTAACAAAATGTAGTTTTTGCTTTTCTAAGTATTTTTGATTTTTTATTTTTTTTGTAATGCAAAAATTGGTTGAGATATGGCTGTTCTAAATTTGCATACACTCGTGATTATTGACTAGTTCAAGTCCTTTCAACTACAGTCCCTTCAAAAATAAGCACTTTGAACCAATGAAACTTGCAGACATAAACGACAAATACACGAGTAAAACAACTTATGAAGTAAAAAGGATTTAATTTCATTTTTGATGCTAATTAGGGGGTGACTTTCCCGAGTTTTTTTGACCAACCAAAAAAGAGACAAACTTTCTTTTGAGCGTCACTTGCTTACTATTGATGCTACAAACTTTTTTAAAAAACAGATAGGTACACATATTTTTTAAACACTTTAAAAAAGTTGTAATGGGTGTTCTCCAAAAACTGCATCATTTTTTGGGTATTTCACTTTGAAATTTGACGGATATGAACCTATTTTTCAATAGCTGGAACTTTGCTTCTGCTGGGTCTAGTGAGTTCATGCATACACCATTTTTTTTTATTTTTAATGGGCTTTTTTTGCTAAGAATTTTTTTTTCAATAAATTACTAACTTTTTGAGTTATTTGCCAAAAACCGCCTAAAAACGGGTTTTTTTCTTGTTGAAAAATGAACGTATTTACTCGGAAATAACTCGAAAAGTATTAACTAAATGAGAAAATGTTGTAGAACAAAAGTTGCTTAGAATTAGACGTTTTATCAATTTCCTAACCTATTTTGATCGTATATTTTTTCACCCCTTCTAAGGGGTGAAGGTCACCCCCAGGAAAAATGCACACAGAAGCCCAATACAATTTTTATTCTTTGCAATGTTGTATTCTTTGACGTGATTCAAGGTACTATAAGTTGCTAACCGTTGCTAAGGACAACCGACACAACAAATCACATTTGTACAGAAAAATAAATCTCCACTATATAGTCCATTCATTAACGGTAAAATATTGCAAAACCTTTAAATTTTAAAGAACCGCTTGGATTGACATGAAATTTGGCATACACACAGCTAACAAGTCAAAGAAAAAAAGTGATATTGTGCCGATATGTGCTTTTGCCCTGGGGGTGGTTTTCACCCCCTTTTGGGGTTAAAAAATATTCGTCCAAACAAAGTCAGGAAATGGGTAAACTGGCTAATTTAAAGTAACTTTTGTTCTATAGAGTTTTTTCACTAAGTCAATACTTTTCGAGTTATTTGGCAGTGAATATGTTCATTTTTTCAACAAAATAACCACGCTTTTAGACGGTTTTTCGCAAATAACTCAAATTGTAAGTATTTTGTCGATAAAGCATTCTTAGCAAAAATATAGCCTATAAAAAATTTAAAAAAATAGTGAATATATCAAGTTTTTTTATTTAGTAGAAGCAGAGTTATAGCTAATGAAATATAGGTTCATATTCGTCAAATTCCAAGTGGAATACTTTAACGTGAAATAACCAAAAATGAAGCACATTTCGGGGAAAACTCATTTAAACTTATTTAAAGTGTTTAAAAATAGCTTCATTTTTGTTTTATAAAGAAAATTTCTAGCATCAAAATTAAACAAGTTACGCTCAAAATAAAGTTAGTCCCTTTTGGTTTTGGTAAAAAAATCGAGAAAATCACCCCCTAATTAGTATCTTAAATGAACTTAATCGTAACGACTTCACAAGTTTCTTGACTCGTGTATATATTGTTTATATGATCTGTAAGTTTCATCGGTTCAAAGTCCTTATTATTGAAGCGGCTGTAGTTAAAAGGGGTTGAACGAGTCACTGATCACGAATGTATGCAAATTTAGAAACACCAAATCTTGATCAATTTTTGTCTAGCAGAAAAACAAAAAAATACATGATATTCAGGAAAGCAAATCTGACTTTTTTGTATTTAGAGACTTTTGGTATCTCTAACAATTTTTAAGTTATTTTGAAAAAAAAGCATATTTTTCAAAATTTAAATTTTTAAAAATTTTACTTTGAAACCAAATTTTTTCAAAAATAAACACTTTGAATCGATGAAACTTACAGATCATATAAACACAATATAAGTAAAATAATTTATGGAGCGGCAACGATTAATTTCATTTAAGTTGCTAATTAGGGGGTGGTCTTCCCGATTTTTTTTTTGCAAAAACAAAAGGGACCAACTTTATTTTGAGCGTAACTTGCTTAAATTTAATGCTAGAAACTTTTCGTAAAAACAGAAATAAAGCTTTTTTTAAACACTTTAAAAAAGTTAAAATGGGTTTTCCCCAAAAAGTGCTTAATTTTTTGGATATTTCACGTCGAAATATTCTATTTGAAATTTGGTGAATATGAATATATATTTCATTGGCTATAACTCTGGTTCTACGAGATCCAGAGACCTAACGCGTACACCATTTTTTTTTACTTTTTTATAGGCTATATTTTTGTTAAGAACGGTTTTTTCGACAAAATACTTACTTTTTGAGTTATTTGCGAAAAACCTTCTAAAAATGTGGTTATTTTGTTGAAAAATGAACATATTCACTCGCAAATAACTCGAAAAGTGTTGACTTGGCGAAAAAGCTCTATAAAACAAAAGTTACTTAAGATTAGTCAGTTTACCCATTTCCGGAGTTGTTTTGGACATATATTTTTTCACCCCCAAGAGGGGGTGAAAGTCACCCCCAGGGCAAAAGCACACGTCGGCACAATATCACTTTTTTTCTTTTACATGTAAGCTATGCGTATGCCAAATTTCATGTCAATCCAAGCGGTTCTTTAAAATTTAGAGCAAAAACCGTGAAAGAATGGACTAACAATTTAAAAATCATTTTTAATAATTAAATGTAATTTTCGTTTAAAATAATTTTTATTTTAAGATAATATAAGTCTTTCTTTAGTTGATGACTGTGAAATAATTTCTTAATTGTTATAAATAAAGTCACTACGATTTAAGAAAACAAAAGCAATTATCTCGGCTTCGATTGGTCGTAGAAAATTTTTATTTTGTTTTGAATTTTTATTTTGTCTTCAACAACAATAATCTGCAAGTTACAAACTCATAGAATGTACAGGGGCGGCTTCAGTTCTAAATGTTTATAACGAAATTTGCCCCCTTATTTTCAAACCCGAAATAAGAGGTTCGTAAATGTTGCACGCATTTATTTATATCAGAATATGAAAATATAAGTCTGTAGAAGGAGAGTGGATCATGGATTAACTCTCTACAATTTTTTTTTAAATTATAACCTTCGACATTTGACCCCTTGGGAAAAACCAGTTATAATATCTAAGCAAGAAGTTTACCAATCGGGCTCTATAATTTTTTTTTATGTTTGGTATTGAAAGATCTTCATTTTAAAGCCTTAAAAATAAATAAATGTTATTTTTAAAATAAATAATGCCATTGCAAAAACCGGCCATTTTGGACTTTTCGCAGGCTGTTTTGCAATAACGTATTAACAAAATTAAACTTGTTATAGCTCAAATCGAGGTTTTTTAATTTACTACAATTTTCTATTTTAATTTTTCTCTAAAATGGATATCCTAAGCTGCAAAATTAAAAATCTTTAAAAATTGCAAATTTAACAAATGAAAAACGTCATAAATAAAAAAGCTCCTGAAATTTTTGGTTATATTTTAGTATAAGTTATTCCTGGCATCGTCCTTTACAACACCTGATAGGTTTAAAAAATTCCTGAATTATTTCACGTTATTTTACCCACAGCTTGGGTAGGTACTAATAAAATTTTAATTTTAGAATTGTAAAGAGGTTATTCACTGGAGTAACTCTCTCTCTCTCTCTCTCTTTCTCTCTCTCTCTCTTCTCTCTCTCTTTCTCTCTCTCTCTCTCTCTCTCTCTCTCTCTCTCTCTCTCTCTCTCACTCTTGTCTGTATTTTTTACCAAAACAAATGCTTAATGCCCAATGGGCAAATTGCTGTACTCAATAGAGCTAATAAAAAAAATTACCAAAAAAAAACAAATGCATGATTATAACAGCAAAGCTACACGACCTGACACCTGCTGAGGGCAAAAAGAATACTAGAAACAGCAGACATAGAAGCCCTTCGAAAAATCGATGGTAAGACACTATGGGACAGAGCTAGAAGTTCAGATATACGACGAAGATGCAAGGTGGGGAACATTAAGAACTGGGTAAGAAACAGAAGAGTATAATGGAACGAGCACATAAGCTGAAGGGCAACAATAAATAGAGTAGTAAAGATGGCGAGAGGCGGTTCCCCAATAGGAAGACAACGAAAATGATGGAACGACAAGTTACTGAAGGCACATTGAAAAAACAGAGTCATGTGTACACAAAAAAAAAGAAGAAGGTTTGCCATAACTTCTTAATTTATTGTTTATTTTTTGTTGAAAAAATATAAATGGCCTGATCACTAAACTTACCTAAACTCAATACCAGGAAAGAATGGATCCCCATTTTTATAAAATATAACTCGTCTGGCTCTCCAATAGGACAAATTGTTGTACCTACTGGCAGTCATGGTCATCTCGGCTCGGCTTTTGGGTCTCGGTGGTGCAGCAACTGGTACCATCGAAGATGCGTCGCTGGCATTATCGGCCATAGGGGGTGAGCCAGGCCTGGAGGCTGTCGCTGAGCGCCAGTAGCCACCTGAATAATTGTAATGTCAATTTTATATAAAATAATAATTCATATATCTTTGGTAGTTCAGGGAAATAAGTAAAAAAAGTACTAGGGGATTCAATAGAGAACGAAAACATGCGTTGTTTAGGAAAAATTCAAACAAGCTTAAATTTTGCTAAAACACGTATTTAGCCGCTAATTGTTTATAAATTAATTGTTTAAACAATAACAATTGTTTTGTATAATATAAACAATTTTAAAAATATATTTGAATAAATTATTTTACTTTGATCAAATATGTTTCTATTTTGTTTTTGATTATGCTGAATCCGAATATGGCATTACAAGTTGAAAATTCAAAAATTTTGAGCTCTTATACAGTATGTCTGCGTAACTAAGAACCACATGGGATACTTTTTTATTATCAATTTTACAAAAAAAAAGTTATTCTCCATTAAATGCTCTGCATAGTCTAAAATCTAAAACTCAGCCATTAGATATCAAATTTTATCAATTTTATACGAGGTATGTCAAAAATATGAATTTCGTTAAAGAGTAAAGTATTTTTATATTTCAGAATATCAAACATTGTTATTATGAAAAGCTGTATGGAATTAAAATATTGTATGTTTAAATAAAATATGCAATTACATCCTTCTTATTGAAAAAAAATTGCAATTTTTCCTCAAATTACGGATACCCAACATCATTTTATTACAATTATGATAACTATTTTATTATCAATTTTACGAAAAAAAGTTATTCTTCATAAAAAACTCTACCTGGTCTAAAATCTAAGATACAACCATCAGATATCAAACACTTTTTCAATCTTATACGAGGTATGTAAAATATGAAATTCGCTTAACAATTAAGTACCTTCATAGTTCACAATATTTTAATTGGGAGGATGTATGTAATTGGATATTAAAACATAGTTTTTAATTCCAAACAACTTTTTAATAACAATTCGATATTGTGAAATATAAAGGTACTTTACTCTTCAGCAAAATTCATATTTTTTGACATACCTCGTATAAAATTAATTAAATTTAATATTGTGATGGTTTCATCTTCCATACGATGCAAAGCATTTTATAAGGCATAATTTTTTTCGTAAAACTGATAATAAAAAAGTTATCGATATGCCCAAAATTACGCAGACATACTGTATAAGAGCTCAAAAAATTTTTTTTAACATTTATTATTTTTTAAGCTTGTTATTAAATATTATATACAATGCATTGATAAAGTGTGGAAACGGTATATTATGTCATGACTTAATTATTTTCAGAGTTCAAGCTCTCACAGGTCGATTTTTATTTTTAAATTATGATTTTTTGACGTATATCCCATAATAGTGACGTCATCGATTTGGGCGTGATGACGTCATCGATGATTTTTTTAAATGGGAATAGGGGTCTTGTGTTAGCTCATTTGGAAGGTGATTCCATTATTTATTCAGTAATATAAACATTAACATCATTATTTATACTGTGTGGCCAAAAAAATTATTTTTGAATTAAATTAATTGCCGCAAAAAGAAGAATACATGTAATTTATTTAACTCAAAATACATTTTACTGCTGTCAGAAAATAGAAAAAAATGTTTATTTGGCTAATAAACATCGCTTTTCGCGTAAATTAAATGTTCAAACTGCCAAGAAGCAGGTATGTGGCTGTTTGACATTTAGTATAAGCGAAAAGCAATGTTTATTTATGAAATAAACATTTTTTTGTATTATGTGGCATCAGTAAAATGTATTTTGAGTTAAATAAATTGCATACATTCTTCTTTTTGCGTCAATTATTTTAATTCAAAAATTATTTTTTGGTCACCCTGTATAAATAATGATGTTATTGTTTATATTACTAAATAAAGAATTGAATCACCTTTCAAACGAGTTAACACACGACCCCTATTCCTATTTAAAAAAATCATCTATGACGTCATCACGCCCAAATCGATGACGTCACTATTATGGGATATACGTCAAAAAATCATAATTTAAAAATAAAAATCGACCTATCAGAGCTTTAACTCTGAAAATAATTAAGTCATGAGATAATAGACCGTTTCCACACTTTATGAATGCACTGTATAATCATATCCTTCTACCATACAATGATGTAAGCTTGTTATTAAATAATGTATTTTAGGTAAGTTGTACAGAAAAAAGTTTTGATGACTTTGTACAAACATTTTTTTAACTGATATTTTTACATTTTTTTATCTTCCTTAATTTTCTCAAAAAGAAGTTGTTTATTTTATGTCTAAAGTAAAATAATGTAGTGCATTTCAAAGATTACATCTTCAACTTTAAAAAACACCTATACAATTGTACTACAGGGTGAGTCATGAGAAACTGTACATACTCCTACCTCGTATAGAGGCTCCTATGGGGAATAGAAAATGACCATTAAAAAGTGTCTGCTCTCATTGTTTAATAATATACAGGGCGAGTTTCGCATTTTGACAGAAATTTGTATTCGTCATAATTTTTGAACGGTCAGATCGATGTGTCTCTTATTTTGGTCAATCGTTACACTATTACCACCTAATCAACTAATTTATTCAAACTAGAAAAAGATCAGGTCCGGCTTCAAAAAAATTAGTTCGTTTGGGTTTTAGAAAAAATTTCACCCTGTATACGCTTTTTGAAAACTCTAATATGAATTTTACAAATTAGACAAATAGGCAATTAAAATGATATATTTATTTTTTCCCCACACGATTACTTAATTTTTTATAAAAAAATCAAATTTGACTATGAATTAAAAGTTTGGTAAAGTGAACCATAGATTAAAAAAAAAATAACTTTTATTACAAAAATTAATTTTTTTTTTGAAAAAATATTTAATTTATGTTACCACCCAATCAACTGATTTATTCAAACTAAAAAAAAATCAGGCCCGGATTTAAAAAATTAGTTCGTTTTGGTCTTAGAACAAATTTCACCCTGTATACGCTTTCTGAAATGTCTAATATGAATTTTAGAAATAAGACAAATAGGCAATTAAAATGGCATATTTATTTTTCCCCCACACGATTACTTAATTTTTTATTAAAAAATCAAATTTGTCAAAATCGTAATTTTAACCTAAAAATGAAAAAAAAAATGAAATCACGGTTTAACTCGCTACAACTCTGTTCCAGTTTAATATTTTTTTTTCTGAAATTTTTACAGCACCTATTTCTTACCATTGTGAAGACTATGAAAATTGTTATAGACTTTCAGTGTTCTTCTCATAAAAGTTATGAATTTTTAAAAATGAAAGGTGCATATTCGTTAATTGCAAAGTTAAATCGCAAAAATTAAGTGAAAAATTTAAAATTTATCTATTTGATCACGTCTATGTTAAACTATAGAGTCCAAAGAGAAGTGTTATGGGTTTTAGATCTAGACGTGGTATAGAAAAAAAAATAGCTTTTAATTTTAAGAAAAACGTTTTTTATTTTTATGGTAAAATTCCGATTTTGACAAATTTGATTTTTTAATAAAAAAATAAGTAATCGTGTGGGGAAAAAAATAAATACGCCATTTTAATTGCCTATTTGTCTAATTTGTAAAATTCATACTAGAGTTTTCAAAAAGCGTATACAGGGTGAAATTTTTTAAATCCGGGCCTGATTTTTTTCTAGTTTGAATAAATCAGGTGATTGGGTGGTAACATAAATTAAATATTTGTCCAAAAAAAAATTAATTTTTGTAATAAGAGTTATTTTTTTAATCTGGTTTCTAGTAGATATGGTTCACTTTACCAAACTTTTAATTATTCATAGTCAAATTTGATTTTTTTATAAAAAATTAAGTAATCGTGAGGGGAAAAAATAAATAAGCCATTTTAATTGCCTATTTGTTTAATTTGTAAAGTTCATATTAGAGTTTTCAAAAAGCGTATACAGGGTGAAATTTTTTCTAAGACTAAAATGAACTAATTTTTTAAATCCGGGCCTGATTCTTTTCTAGTTTGTATAAATAAGTTGATTGGGTGGTAACATAAATTAAATATTTGTTCAAAAAAAATTAATTTTTGTAATAAAAGTTATTTTTTTTAATCTATGGTTCACTTTACCAAACTTTTAATTCATAGTCAAATTTGATTTTTTATAAAAAATTAAGTAATCGTGTGGGGAAAAAAATAAATACGTCATTTTAATTCCTCTTTTGTCCAATTTATAAAATTCATATTATAGTTTTCAAAAAGTGTATACAGGGTGAAATTTTTTCTAAGGCCCAAAAGAACTAATTTTTTTTGAAGCCGGACCTGATTTTTTTCTAGTTTGAATAAATCAGTTGATAAGGTGGTAATAGTGTAACGATTGACCAAAATAAGAGACACATCGATGTGACCGTTCAAAAATTATGGCGAATACAAATTTCTCTCAAAATGCGAAACTCGCCCTGTATATTATTAAACAATGGGAGCAGACACTTTTTAATGGTCATATGTTATTCCCCATTGGAGCCTCTATACGAGATAGGAGTATGTACAGTTCCTCATGACTCACCCTGTATATCTGTTTAAACTTGAGTAATACCCTCTTAAAGTGATAGTAATTCTATAAAACTACGAAGTTTTAAAAAATTACATTTTTTGAGACGTCGCGCGTATCATTTGAATTTAATGTTTGAGATTTTTTTTTTGTTGAATGAAACATCATTTAGTAATATGTTTGAAAGGTAAGTTGTGCAAATTTGAGAGTTATATAGATAAAATTTTATTAGTTACACATTTTTAAATCATTTAAAACAAAATTCATGTAACTCTTATTTTATGCCCACACCGTACTTATTCCCGTACATTTTATTCCTTTTTATGCTTAATTGTTCTTGTTTCATGTCCAATTTCCAGAATTTCATTAAATCCATTAGTTAAAGAATTATATTAAAATAACTCAACCATGCGCTTCGCCGAATGCTAGTATACAATGCCTCAATGGTGAGAAGGGCGACTTTAGCGTTATAAATAAAAAATTACAGAAGCTAATTTGTTTAATAAAAAAAGCTCATTGGTTTAATAAAAAATGAAGCATCCACTTCTGGAGTAGAACTTTTTGATATGTTGTTTATTAAACATTTGTTAATCAAATTACAAAAAGGACTGTCTTGTTTGATTTTTTCCGTAGTCAAAATTTCTATTGATTCCCCTATACCCTGTGCCTATTTGAGATGTGTCACAAATCTCCTTCCAGGCAAACGACAATAATAATTGTTTTGAGTAGTATGCACCCCTATAACAAGAGCCTATATGTTTCGTGCAGCTGATCTTTTTGATATAATTAGTTAATAACAAATTAAGATCAAAAAACGATAAAGTACCCCGCACAAACCTTATGGAAATTAGGTCCCAGTGGATTTAGTTCATACTTTGGGAAAATACTCTTATATGCATCCTGATAAAAAGTTCTCATGGGCACATCTCGATCGTATGGAGGATTTTCAAGATATAGAGGCACAAATTCGGAAAATTATAAGATTTACCGGGTATTTCAATTCCCTGAATTACTGGTTATCTGGCAACATGTAGAAGTTTGGATTAAATAAAGGTACTAGTAGTCTAGGATTTTTTCCTGGCTATCCAATGACGACCTTTGTTTTGACCTTGACCTTAAACGGACGTCATCTTCTAGAGTTTCGAGGGTTTTCAGCATTAAATGGGTTTTTGGGATCGCTAAACACGAATATGCCATCAGAATTGACCTTCGGAGGACGTGGTGGCCAGGGCCACTGCAAGGGACGTCATCTTCTAGAGTTTCGATGGTTTTCGGCATTTAATTGATGCAAATGAATTACTGAAGGGTTTTTTGAGGTCGCTAAACACGAATATGCCGCCAGAACCGACTCCCGGAGCACCTGGTTTCCAAGGTCAGTGAAAGGTGCTCCTGGAGATTCGAGGGTTTTCGATACTACATTGATGCAAACGGATTACTCATAGGTTTTTGGGGTTGCTGAACACGACTAACCTATCAGAACTGCGGAGTACCTGGTGCCTAAGACAGGTTATCTTCTGGATTTTCGGAGGACTCAAATGGATTACTCTTAGGTTTTTGGGGTTGCTGAACATGTGACTACGGCACAATGTGATCACGTATTCGTGTTCAGCAACCCCAAAAACCTATAACTAATCCGTTTGCATTAATGTAGTACCGAACACCCTCAAAACTCTGTTCTCACTTGCCAAGATCTCACTTGCCATTGTCAAGTCAGGTAGCTCCGCTTCTCGCTGCTGCTTGAAGTAAACTGAATTCTTACTCACGATACTGTCACTTATGTAGTTGATCCTGTTGGGGCTGCTTGCCCTGCGCGAACTCTGGCCCTTGTTATTGGTCCGGTGTAGGTTGCAGTCGTCGGCGGGATGTGACGCGTGGATGTTGCGGCCTGATTTATTTTGGTCTTTTTCTTCAGTACCGTTTTCCATGTTGTAGGGAGCCGTTGCGCATCATCTCTTTGGTTTAAGCCGTTGGGATTTCTTTCAATTTCTATCGATTCTCTGATTTCCCGTTTTCTTTTTTCTTCGATGTTAGCTAACATCGTTGTTTGGTTCAGGTTTATTGTGTGTCCTGTATTTGCGACATGTTGAGCCAGGGATGACGTGGTTTCTCCCCTTTACGTGTTCTTATCGTCTTACCTGGATTCTTCGGTTGGTCTGTCCAATGTACGACTTTCCACAATCCCCACACGGAATCTCGTATACACCTTGGCTTTCTAACGATATTTTGGTCTTTGGTGTTGGTAAAATAGTTGAGATCTTTCTGTCCGTATTAAATATCGTTTCTATGTTGTGTTTTCTCAGCACTCTCCCTATTTTCTCTGTCGTACTCTCACATATGGCAGAATGGTTTTGCCGATCGGTTTATTGTCTTTTGTAGGGTCCTTATCTCTTCTTCGAGCATTTTGAGCTTTTTCGATGTTGTATGTTGAGAAGCCGTTTTTTCTTAACGCTGTTTTCACGTTATGCATTTCTTCATTTTGATGTTCTTGGTCTGTCAGTCTTTCGGATCTTGTAATCAAGGTTTTGATGACTGAATGCAATTGTGCAGGATGGTGGTGTGAAGCAGCATTTAGATATCTATCGGTATGTGTCGGTTTCCGATACACTGTATGGCCTATGTGTCCGTCTTGTTTCTTTATTATTAACACATCTAAGAATGGAATTTGATCGTTTTCTTCCAGTACCATGGTAAACTGAATTTTATGGTGGATATTGTTGATGTGTTCTAAAAAAGCCTTTAGTTTTTCTTCTCCGTGGGTCCAGATGATAAAAGTGTCATCCACGTATCTAAGCCACAGTTTGGGTTTGTATTCAGCTGTTTCTATTGCCCGCTGTTCTATTTCCTTCATAAACAAGTTCGCTATTACTGGTGACAGTGGGGAACCCATCGGTGCTCCCTCAACTTGTTTATATCTTTGTTCCTTATAGATGAAATAAGTGTTATTTAAACAGTGTTTGGTTAGGTTTAGTGTATCCGGTGATATTGGATACTTTTTGCTTATGATGTCCAGTGATTCATCTACAGGAACATTCGTGAAAAGTGAGACAACATCGAAGCTGACTAGCAAATGTCCCGGCTCAAGAGTCACACCTTTTATACGCTCGATGAAGTGGCTCGCGTTCTTGACGTAAGAATCCGCTTCTTCCGCGTATGGTTGCAGCCGTTCGGCCAGAAATTTCGCCAGCGGTTGTAAGGGAGATCCGATGGAGCTCACATTGGTCATCGCAACATCCACGCGTCACATCCCGCCGACGACTGCAACCTACACCGGACCAATAACAAGAGCCAGAGTTCGCGCAGGGCAAGCAGCAGCAGCATCAGGATCAACTACATAAGTGACGGTATCGTGAGTAAGAATTCAGTTTACTTCAAGCAGCAGCGAGAAGCGGAACAACCTGACTTGACAATGGCAAGTCAGATCTTGCCGAAACGTCGTCAAAATAATGGTTTTTCTCAAAACCAAAATTATTCAACGCGTAGTCAAACCCGGAAAACAACAGAAAGCATATATATATACATATATATATATATATATATATATATATATGTTTTAAAATTCGAAAAATAGCAGAATATTAAACAGGGCTCGATATTGGAACTTTTGACCCTTAACACATGTGAGAAAAGATACCTGACTCAGTGCCGCCGTCGACGTTCTCGTGAAACGACATGCGTAGCTTTAAGTTAAATTGCTTTATATAACATACCTACAACAATTCGTAAGTTATGTCATTGTAATATTATGTTTGTACCTAACTGTTAGTTAATTTTGTAGTTTGTTCCTGATAAAGATGAAAAATTAATAAATACTCATCGAAATATCGAATTCAACAGAATTAAATGTAGTTTCAATCTAAGCCACAGACCGCAATTCCCGATAATTTCAACACTGTTTTATAGTGTTATAGTATATATATATATATATATATATATATATATGTATATAAATTAAGGATCACTCGAAGAGTGGTGGGTTTTTCGGTCAATAGGTGGAGAAATAAGACAAAGAAGGTGGCTACTTCATCTATTTATTCGAAGACGTTTCGCTCTCTAATCAAAGAGCATCATCGGTTCATCTAAAAAGAATAATATGAAAAACCAAACATCCAAAGAGAAGTTAATACAACAGTGTTACCTCAAAAAGACATGTAGCAGTCAAAGGTATAAAATTGTAAAAAAAGCTTGAAACAATGAACCATTGAATCGTTAGGTTGTAGAAACAATCAATAAAAAGTACAGTTTACAGTTTAACAAAGACTTTGAACAGCAAAAGCAGCATGTGGTTATCATACATGTGATTAAAAAAAAATAAGTAAAAAACTTGTATTCGCCGAGAAACTAAGTAAGATCACAAGATCAACCTTCCAACAAAAGCATATTACTTAATTTAGTTTGATTTTGACTTTAGGTAACATTATTAAAATGATTATAAAAGTTAATAGTAGCAAAATTTATAAAAAAGGTATTAAAAGTTACCACAAAAGCTTCTACACTATTCAAATCCACTCGGCAAAATGGGCATTTCTAAAGACAACGAACCATCCCGTAAAAGACAGTGACCTTGAAGTCAAAACTGACACAACAAGGCGAAATACCAACCGCTAATGCATTTGAGCGGTAAATTTGAAGATGTAATATAATATGGTAAGAAAAACTTGTTGTTTGTACGAAACATTATAAAGAAAGCAACAAATGGTTAGTAAACACCATTTAACTTTCAAGGAATGGTTCGAGGAAAAAACAAACTAGTGAGGACGATCTTTCCATATCACCATACAAGTGACTTGGTTTTAGCTGGTTAACCAGCCAAAAACCAGTATAAATTTAATTTAACTCCCACAGTCCAAGGTTCATAATATTATAGAACTGAGTAAGTAATGGGAATTAATGAATCCAATTAATTTAAAATTTCATTAAACTATTTTATCAAAAATTTATTTCCAGCAATAAATATTTAGTTAATAATAGTTATGGTTAAAGTAAAAAATTTTAAATTGAATTTGTTTAAAAGTGAAAATGTATACAGAAACACACCATAGGAGACAATATTACAATAAACTGACAATGACTAATTCTGCAATATTAATGCATGATAAATTTGGCTCAGGTTACTAATGTCCATTCTTTTATTCAGAGCATTGGGGTGCTTCAGTATCGAACACATTTCCAAGAATATATATATATATATATATATATATATATATATATATATATATATATATATATATATATATATATATATATATATTTAAAAACATGAGATGTAGATCCTTGAAACACACTCAGTGATCAAAAGATCCAAGCTTAATGGTTTGACGACCACTCGTACGAAATCAAACAGATGCAATAGAGAATGTGGAAAAATCCCCTTACGAACAATTCACACATCCACCATTTCGGGTTGGGAAAAATTTTTCGATAGAATCAAAGATCCAAACACCAGTTCTTAGAAATGTGTTTCGCCCTCTTCAACCTCTCTGGGCTTATCAATAAAGATGAGAGGTTGAATATCTTTAGACACATTCCAATCAAAAAACAACATTCGAGACCTAGACATAGAAGGTGCGTAAATCTACGGCAAGTCCGACAATGACAGTCTCAAGTTTTAATTCCCTAATTACTTAAAGTAAGTAAAATATATGTTTAAAAACATGAGATGTAGATCCTTGAAACACACTCAGTGATCAAAAGATCCAAGCTTAATGGTTTGACGACCACTCGTACGAAATCAAACAGATGAAATAGAGAATGTGGAAAAATCCCCTTACGAACAATTCACACATTCACAGATTCACACACCGAAATGGTGGATGTGTGAATTGTTCGTAAGGGGATTTTTCCACATTCTCTATTTCATCTGTTTGATTTCGTACGAGTGGTCGTCAAACCAATAAGCTTGGATCTTTTGATCACTGAGTGTGTTTCAAGGATCTACATCTCATGTTTTTAAACATATATTTTACTTACTTTAAGTAATTAGGGAATTAAAACTTGAGACTGTCATTGTCGGACTTGCCGTAGATTTACGCACCTTCTATGTCTAGGTCTCGAATGTTGTTTTTTGATTGGAATGTGTCTAAAGATATTCAACCTCTCATCTTTATTGATAAGCCCAGAGAGGTTGAAGAGGGCGAAACACATTTCTAAGAACTGGTGTTTGGATCTTTGATTCTATCGAAAAATTTTTCCCAACCCGAAATGGTGGATGTGTGAATTGTTCGTAAGGGGATTTTTCCACATTCTCTATTTCATCTGTTTTATATATATATATATATATATATATATATATATATATATATATATATATACGTTGAAAACGAACTTATTAAATAAAACATTTAAAGTAGTTAAAAAGTTAAAAAAGTTAAAAAATGTCGGTTTTTTGCTTAATCTAGCATTCTTGGTAAGTTAAAACTTTGTATTTCTTTTTGAGTAATTTGCAAGTAATTTCTTTGTAGAACCTTGAAAAAGGAGGAAATTGCCTCCGAAAGCTTGGAATAGAATAAATAGTACGCCTTAGCACAGCCCTATTTTATTTTGACTACCACACCCAAAAAGAAAAAAGTATTTATATATTTTTTCCAAACTAGTCAAAAAACTTGGACTACCTTTTTTTACTATTTTAGTATGGGTTTTTTTGAAGACATCAGACTCCAATACGGACCATTACTTGTGTCGTATTTGAAGGAATGGGCAAATGTGAACATCAAATTGGCAGCGTTAAGAAACAGAAAGACTTTTTTAATCAAGTGTCGTAATTCAGATTGTTTTCCAAGCCATATCACGAACAGTCTCACTAATGTTAATAACTTGTTACACCACAGGAGAGGAGAGATTGACTTTCGAGCACAAGGACTTAGTAAAAGGTTTGGAAAAAATATACTTAATATAGAGATTAAGATAACTTTTGCTGATATTAATCATTTTGAAAACAGGTTAAAAGATCTCCAAGCCAAATCAAAATCTATACTCAATTATTACACTTATGTCGAATTCAAACGTAGACAACAAGTAATTTATAATATACATTTTCATAAAATTAAAAAAACTAATATCAATAAGTTCAACAAGTTCAGATTAGATAGCTTTGACAGTATTGATTTCAGGGAGAGTTGGTTCAAGAACCTCACAGATATCGAATTTCCTTTAGAAGTTAAAAAGTTGTTGGCCTTAGGCCCAAAGTTCGCTTTGCTTCCTAATAAAAAAGACTTTAAAGTTTCCTCTTTGTTAGCAGATATTGAAAACATTCTAAGACCAATTGAGAATGTCGATAAGGACATTCTAAGGTCTAAATGCACCAATAAAATCACCAACTATCTTAACAAAGATGAAGCAGACCATTTCTTGAACAAATATTATATCAAATGTAGAACTTTTTTGAAACATCACCCTGAGATCAGGATTGTCCAGAGCGATAAAGGCAATGTCACTGTAGCAATGTACACAAGGGATTATACACAAAAATGTGAAGATTTACTCACAGACAATAAATATTACAAAAAGTTAAATAATAACCCTGTGTGCACTTTGCAACAGAAGGCAAACAAATTAGTTTCTGATTTGGTGAAGGAAAATCAAATAAATGAATCTATTGGGAAAACTTTAAAAATTTATAATGCAATTGCTCCCAGATTTTATGCTTTGCCAAAAATTCATAAACCAGATCTGTCTATGAGACCAATAGTGTCCTCTATAGGTACACCTAATGGCCCCATAGCTGCTTTTCTTACAAAGATTCTCACAGAATCATACAATAACAATAATGCTTTTTACATTCAGGACTCTTTCGTTTTCAGCTCTTTTATTAATAATTTTCAATTACCTAATAATTATAAACTGGTTAGTTTTGATGTAGTATCTTTGTTCACTAACTTACCTTTACACACAATTTTAGTTAGTGTCGAGAAACACTGGGGTGACATATCATTGCACACGACTCTGAATCTAGTTAATCTCAAAAAACTCATTACTTTTGTTTTTGATTCTAATATTTTCATTTTTAACGACAGTTACTATAAACAAGTTTTTGGTACTCCAATGGGGTCCACCATCTCACCAATATTATGTAATTATGTCTTGGACGATTTGATTGAAGATTGTCTTCATCAAATTAATGTTGAAATACCATTCATAAAGAGATACATGGATGATTTGATCTTGGCACTACCTACAGACCTAATACAACCTACGTTAAATGTTTTCAACCAACAGAACCCGCATTTGCAGTTCACGTGCGAGGAAGAGGCGGAGAGATCCTTGCCCTTCCTTGACATGAGGTTGCACAGATGTGAAGGTAATGTGGTGAAAACACAATGGTATAGAAAACCAATATGTAGCAACAGATTCATAAGCTACCATTCGTACCATCCTCCTAGGATGAAAACTAATTTAGTCTTAGCAATGAAAGAACGTGTCAGAAGGTTGTCTCATCCTGACTATCTCCAACATGATTTAAACATTCTACGCAATATTTTTGTGGAAAACTCATATCCTCCAAGACTGATTAATAAATTGATTTGCAATGTTCCCTTTGTCAATAGGAACATTCTCACTGCTAGTACCATGTCACAACCAGGGCCTTTAGCTCAGAGTAACTCGGCGCAGACTAGTGTGTACTTTTATGCCCTTCCTTACATTCCGAAACTAACTATTGAACTTAGTAAAATTTTCAAGGAATTTAAAAACATCAAAATAGCTAACAAAAACATCAAAACTATACGTCAGTTATACAGTAAAATCAAACAACCTTTAACTACATTAGAATGCACAGATGTGGTTTACCGCATTGAATGTACTGAATGTCCAGCATCATATATAGGTGAAACCGGAAGAAACTTGTCTAGTCGAATAATCTCACATAAAAGCGAGTGTAGATTAAATAAACCTACGTGTACTTTGGCAGAGCATACAATCAATCTAGACCATAAGATCGATTTCAACAATGCTAAAATATTAGCCAGAGAAAGTAATAAATTCAAAAGAACGTTCCTGGAGATGGTACATATCAGCAAGAGTGATGACAACAATCTTAATAAGAGATCTGAGATCCAGAATCTTAGTAAAATTTATAACTATATATTGACTTTCGACTAGTCTGATTCTGCATCTTAGTAATCTCTTTTAATTTTCTTATTTATTTGATCAAGTTAATTATTAGTTCAGTATATTTTTTCTTAACATATTTGCTAAATACTGTTTTCTTTTTGATGAATAATAAAAACTTTTTTCAAATTTCCCGCTCAAATTAAGTTGGTATTACAGTTGGTAGTATTTGCAATCCGTTACAACTGCCTTTCATAGATATTACTTTTAAAAGTTTTTTCATAACTTTCTACTTATTTAAACAGTAAATCTCGCTTTTTGACTCTCTTTCTGTTCGTGAAATGGTTTGATCCAGACTTAAGACGACATGCATCATGTCGTTTTCATATTTTTTAATTATAAAATCAGTGCTTTTTTAACTTTTTAACTACTTTAAATGTTTTATTTAATAAGTTCGTTTTCAACGTATGTCGGTTTTTTGCTTAATCTAGCATTCTTGGTAAGTTAAAACTTTGTATTTCTTTTTTGAGTACTTAGCAAGTAATTTCTTTGTAGAACCTTGAAAAAGGAGGAAATTGCCTCCGAAAGCTTGGAATAGAATAAATAGTACGCCTTAGCACAGCCCTATTTTATTTTGACTACCACACCCAAAAAGAAAAAAGTATTTATATATTTTTTCCAAACTAGTCAAAAAACTTGGACTACCTTTTTTTACTATATATATATATATATATATATATATATATATATATATATATATATATATATATATATAAGATGGTGGTATTTTATATATATATATATATATATATATATATATAAAAGGAAAGTCAAAGACAGTAACGGGTTACTGGTAAAACAAAGACAGTTGAAGGTAACCGGGAACGACCCAATACTAAGGAAGCAATAAAAAACGGGTGCTTCTAAGTGAGTGTCTTTTATTAAAAGTCAAGCTTTCGCCACATAATTTTGGGCTTCATCAGAACTTGCTGGAATGGAAAAACATTCTTTACAATCATCATAAATTAAAGATGTTATTTTTTTAATCTTACCTAAATGTTGACACTATTTCTTAGTGCATAATAAAATTGATATGAAACCACACATTGTCACAAAAACAAACCAATCACATCTCCCAACTGGAGGAAAAATGGCAATCAAAGCCTTTATTAAGTATTAAAATTCATTTTTTAAATCACCATGTGGCCGGCATTTTTGACAAGTAATTGTTAATTAAGTCATGTGTCATTAAGACAGTCGAAACGACACATGACTTAATTAACAATTACTTGTCAAAAATGCCGGCCACATGGTGATTTAAAAAATGAATTTTAATACTTAATAAAGGCTTTGATTGCCATTTTTCCTCCAGTTGGGAGATGTGATTGGTTTGTTTTTGTGACAATGTGTGGTTTCATATCAATTTTATTATGCACTAAGAAATAGTGTCAACATTTAGGTAAGATTAAAAAAATAACATCTTTAATTTATGATGATTGTAAAGAATGTTTTTCCATTCCAGCAAGTTCTGATGAAGCCCAAAATTATGTGGCGAAAGCTTGACTTTTAATAAAAGACACTCACTTAGAAGCACCCGTTTTTTATTGCTTCCTTAGTATTGGGTCGTTCCCGGTTACCTTCAACTGTCTTTATATATATATATATATATATATATATATATATATATATATATATATATATATATATATATATATATATATATATATATATATATGGCTCACAAATGATAGGAAGCCCGCTACAACCTGCCGATGAATGGAAGCCCGCGGTTTACGGGGTAAGGGGATTGTAGCACTGTCTTATTCCTACAGTCTTACGAAGCCCACTCGTATAAACGCGTTCACAGTGTATATGGATTACGCATTATACGAAGCCCGACGATGTTGCCATGTTTTAATTTACGTTTAAATAATACGACTGTTCTACGAGATCCTTATATGTGTATATAAGTCGTCATATTGCCTGTTATAAGAAGCCCAATTCTATTCAGCAATCTATACGAAGCATTTTAGAAGAGTCAAGATAGAACGAAAAGATGCATTGTTTCGGAGCAATTCAAACAAGATTATCTTTTTCTAAAACTTTTTTTGTTAGTTTATATACATGTTAAAGTAAAAAGTTCTATTCACAGATTTTGCCGCTAATTGTTTATTTGTTTAAACAATAACAATAATTGTTTTGTACAGTGTGTCCAATTAACACGTTGTCGGACACTGCGTCAAATGTATAAGCAAGTGTTGTGACACTATATGTATTTTGCAAAGTAGAATAGGGAAAAATTCAACGTATATAGACGTTGTGTCACATTACATCAATGGAAATTAGACGACTATAGACGTTCTGTTCGTCAACGTGAAAAGTTGTGCATGGTCTAAATTAAAAATAGAACCATCAGTTCATTTTTTTTAAGCCGTGTACGAGATATTATGTCAAAAAATATGAATTTTACTCAAGAGTAAAGTAGCTTTATTATTCAAAATATTAAAAATTGTTGTAATGAAAAGTTGTTTGGAATTAAGAACTATATTCTAATATGCCACTTCATCTTTCTAATTAAAAAAAAGTTGAATTTTCTTTAATTATGGATATACAACATTACTTTCAGTTATTTCAATTATGATAACTATTTTATTATAGACCAGTAAGGATCTGTGAAAAAACGTCTATTTTTGGATGTGAAAGGTGGCATTCGAATTTTTGCAGATAAAGTAAGGTGATAACTTCGTTAACAATAATTTATTTATGCTCCTTCTCAAATATGGCCGGAACATTAATAAAAAAAATAAAATATTTAAAAATTCGAAAAACGTCGATTTTTTTCTGTTTCTTTGCTTATAACTTTAAAACGATTCGTTTTGGAACAAAGTCGTAGAGAAATAAAATAAAGACAATTGAATTTTGTATGATATCCGACTGGTCAAAAATGTCTTAACTTATTACCTTTTCTGCAATATAGCAATAAATACAAAATAAGGGGGCAAAATATGCCTGTTGTTATTCAATGTTTTTAACCACTTCGGTGGTACTTATAACCTTAGTAATTCGCTTAGGAAATTCTTTGTAACATACTTAAACTGTGTACCAAATTTCATTAAAATCGACCTAATAGATTTTGCATAATAAATTTGCAATTTAATTGTTTTTAAAAAAGTTCAAATTTTTTAAAATCTTTCTGAACAAAAAGTAGACCATTTAGAAGTTGTCTAATTTTTTTACATATAAAGAGGTGCTTTACCTATCTAATACACTTTACAGAATTAAAATCGGATTATTTAAGGGGCCTCAGCAATGTTTTAAACTTATAAATAATTTTTTGGCTTATAAACAAATAGCTTTGTTTAATAATAAAAAATTAATTTTTAGCAATGCAAATAATTAAAACCGGTATAATTTGATTTATACTTTCAAATTCTGTCAGCAGAATTGCTATTTTATTTTTTAATCAAAAGTTATTCGCGTTCAAAAATTGCACTTTTTCGATTTTTTGAAAGTTCCACTGCGTTTATCTCGAAAACTATGCATCCTACGAAAAAACTTGTAAGAACATTTTTTGCTTAGACTTACCCAAGAAATATAAAAAAGTGTTTTATTTTGCGAAAAATCGATGTTATGTAATTCCTCAAGTTGTTTGTTTATAACAATTTTATTGACATCCGGATCAACTGTTACCCAAAAAAATCGTGTTCCACGGGTCAAAAAATACATAAAAATCTTGGGTAAGTCCATCTAAATAAAGGTCCCGCAGCACCCCCTCCTGGCCACAGGGCTAATTTGTTTATAAGCCAAAAAATTGTTTATAATTTTAAAACATTGCTGAGGCTGCTTAAACAATCCGATTTTAATTCTGTAAAGTGCATTAGATAGGTGGAGTGCTTCTTTATATGTAAAAAAATTGACCAATCTTTGTATACACTAGTTTTTGTTGTGCAAGATTTTAAAAAATTTTAATTTTTTAAAAAAAGTTTAGATTGCAAAATTATTATTCAAAATCTAGTAAGTCAATTTTAATGAAATTTGGTGTACGGTTTTAGCACATTACAAAAATTTTCTAAGCGAATTAGGAAGGTTCCAAGTGTAACCTAAGTGATGGAAAATAATTGAATAATAACAGGCTTGTTTTGCCCCCTTATTTTATATTTATTGCTATTTTGCAGCAAGGGTGATTAATTAAGAGATTTTTAACCAATGGCATCTGATAGAAAATTTAATTACCTTTGTTTTATTCCTATACGACTTTGTTCCAAAACGAATCGTTTTAAAGTTTAAGCAAAAAAATTAGAAAAAAAAACGAAATTTTTTGAAATTTTAAAATATTTTATTTTTTTTTATTAATGTTCCGGGCATATTTGAGACGGAGCATTAATCAATTATTAATAACGAAGTTATCACCTAACTTTATCCGCAAAAATCTGAATGCCACCTCTCACATCCATCTAAAAACAGATCCTTACTGGTCTATTATTAATTATACGAAAAAAAGTTATCATTTGTAAAAAGTTCTGCATGGCCAAAGACCTTAAATACAACCATCTTATATCAATTTTGATTAATTTTATACGAGGTATGTCAAAAAAGATAAATTTCGATCAAGAATAAAGTACCTTTATAGTTCAGAATATTTCAATGAGAAGGATGGAATATTGGAAGATGGTTTTTAGTGTTGTTCTGAAGCTATTTTCTTGTGGCATTTTTATAATTATTTTGATTGGGAAATAAGCCACAATTAAATTGAAAAAATAATTTTATTAACGTTTCGACGCCCAAATCGGATGTCCTTGTCAAAATACAAAATATTACCGAGTAAATATTAGTAATATTTTATATTTTGACAACGACATCCGATTTGGGCGTGCAAACGCGAATAAAATTATTTTTTCAATTTAATTGTGGCTTATTTCCCGACCAAAGATAGATTCCCAACCTAGCGACCCGGCATTGGTCGCTAGGTATATTGTTACGCGAGTGGTCGCGCGTGAGATTTTCTCTCACATATCTAAATTTTACCTTTTTTTACAAAATAAAGTTTTTAAAACAGTTTTTAAACTTTTTTTATTAACTAATAATAAGAAAAAAAAATGTAACATAATATAGATAATAATATAATAAAATAAAAAGAAATAATCGGAATTAAACCAATATTAATCAATCTCCGTATCTTGATAATTTACGGCACAGCACACAAATATAACAAGAATGCTCTGGAAAAATTGATTGATGACAATTACAATTTTTTTTACATTATTTTAGGTTTTAAGTGCCAAAATAAAATTAATTTTTATGTACAGTTCGTAACGCGGGTGGTCGCTTGATGAGAGAATGTCTCACTTGAAGCGCGCTGACTCAACAATTGGGTGATATTAGGTCAACTGAGTCACTATCTAAGCGGACGATTCTATTAGATTGTCGAGGGAGGATAGTTAGGAGACTAGAAGGAACTACAGATCTTATAATTTCCCAGAAAAAAAATTCTGTGCAATTTTCTGAAACCGTGAGAGAAAATCTCATATAGCGACCACTGGCGGGTTAATTATGGTTTTTAGTTCTAAACAACTTTACATAAGCACAATTTTCAATATTGTGAAAAATAAGGGTATATTATTTAAGTACTCTTGGGAAAATTCATATTTTTTTTATATACCTCGTATAAAATTGACAAAATTTGATACTAGACGGTTGTATTTTAGGTTTTAGACCCTGTAGAACATTTTATAAAGAATAACTGTTTTTCGTAAAATGAATAATAAAAGAGTTTTCCACCTACCTCTACCGAAAGTATACTTTTCCGGACCTGATTGTAGGGAGCAAAGTTGTACTTTTCCTCCCTAGGGAAGAAAAGTAAAAGTGACATCATGGTATTTCATTCATAAAAATATAACTTATTGACGCCCTGTACAATATCTATTTTCTATTACGTAAGTTTGTATACATTTTAACGTTTATTTATAAAACACTCTGTATTTCACAGAATGGTAAAAAACTGTAAATTGTTATTTTGATTTAACAATGTTTACATTTTTATTTTGACTTATATTTGACAGTTGACAGTTATATTGTACGTACTTATTAGTTTTAGTTCTAATAAATTTTGTTGGTTAGTTACATAAATAAATTAAGTAAAAATGAAAAAATTACTTGTTATTTGAGGAAGGTGGAAAAACCATATGTATAACATGGGAGTAAAGTGCCTTTTCCTCCCTTGAATGATTACTGCCCTCCGCTACGCGTCGGGCAGTAAACTTCATTCTCGGGAGGAAAAGAAGCACTTTCCTCCCTTGTTATACAAATATCTATATGTATCATACTTGAAATAAACAACTAAAAATAATGTTGATTAGAAAAATTTTCAAATTTTTTTTTCCATTAGAAGGATGAAATTGCATATCAGAATATAGTTCTTAATTCCAAACAATCATGTTAAATTATATAATTTAAAATAATTTTAAAAATATCGTTGAATTTTGTTTCTATTTTGTTTTTGATTATGCTGAATCCGAATATGGCATTACAATTTGAAAATGCTTATAAAGAAGCTCTTCTACACTATGTCTGCGTAGCAAGGAACCATATTTGAAACAATTTTATTACAAATTTTACGAAAAAAAGTTTATTCTTCATAAATTGCTCTGCATAGTCTAAAATCTAAAACCCAATCATCAGATATCAAGTTTTATCAATTTTATACGAGGTATGTCAAAAATACGAATTTTGTTAAAGAGTAAAGTACCTTTATATTCCAGAATATCAAAATATGGGTATTATAAAAAGTTGTTGGGAATTAAAAACTATGTTTTATTATAATTACATCATTATAATTGAAAAAAAAATTCAATGTTTTCTCAAATTACGGATACCCATCATCATTATTTTATTTCAATTATTTCAACTATTTTATTATTAATTTTACGAAAAAAAGTTATTCTTCATAAAATACTCTATTCTGGTCTAAAGTCCAAAAAACAACCATCAGATATCAAACTTTTTCAATTTTTTACGAGGTATGTAAAAAATATGACTTTTGCTTAACAGTTCAGTATGGTTTGTTCAACAGTAAATGGTTGAGTTCAATTAGTGCGGTCGTAAATATTATTAAATTTATCTGACCTGGCCCATTGTTAAGACCCACCCGGAGCGATAAGCAACCGAGGTAGACAGAGTTGGTCTTTTGACAATTAACACTGACTAGACGGTAATCCCATAATAAAGCAAAGAAATTGTACCAGAAAACATATTTAAATTTTACCTGAAACCGGACCTTTTATACTATTATCGGTTATTCCAGGATGTTTATAGTGGTAACTAATTGAACTCGACCATTTACTGTTAAACATACCATACCTTTATAGTTCACAATATCTCATTTAGAAGAATGTAATTAAACAGTGAAACATATTTTGTAATTCCAAACAACTTTTTTTAATAACAATTTTCGATATTGTGAAATCTAAAGGTACTTTACTCTTGAGTAAAATTCATATTTTTTTACATACCTCGTATGTCAAAATGTAAAATCGTATGTAAAACCTCGTATGTAAAATTAATAAAATTTGATATTTGATGGTTGCATCTGAGATCATATACGATGCAGAGTATTTTATAAAGAATAACTTTTTTCGTAAAACTGGTAATAAAAAAGTTATTAATAGGTTCGAAATTACGCAGACATAATGTTTAAGAGCTAAAAATATTTTTTTGTTGAAAATTTATTATTGTTCAAGCTTATTAAATTTATTTTAGGTAAGTTTTAGAGAAAATATTTTTGATCACTTTTTATAAACAATTTTTTAGTTAGTAATTTTCGGTTTTTGTATTAGGTACATTTTTGTTATCTTTCTTAATTTTTGTCAAAAAGGAATAGTTTCATTCATAGTTTCATAGTTTCATTTCTAAAATAAAATTATTGAGTAAATTTTAAAAATACATCAAATGCTTTAAAAAATCACCTATAAAATTGTAAAAATCTTTTCAAATTTGAGTAATACCGTTTTAAAGTGCTGGTAATTCTGTAAACTACGTTTTTACTTAAAACTTACGTAAAAGTTTTCAAAAATTGCATTTTTGCGTCATATCATTTGAATTAAATTTTTGGCATTTTTTTGAATGAAACATGGTTTAGTAAGATGTTTGAAAGATAAGTTGTGCAAATTTGAGAGCTTTATAAGAAAAATTTTATTAGTTACACATTTTTAAATAATGTTTAAACAAAATTCAGCCCACACCGTACTTATGCCCATACATTTTATTTCTTTTTATTATAACCATAAGATAGCTTAATTGTTCTTCTTTCCAATTAAGCTATCCTTTCTTGTTCCTTCTCTTAATTTCCTTCTTTCTTGTCCAATTTGTAAAATTTTATTTGATCCATTAATTAGAGAAATACACTGAAATAACTCAGCCGTGCACTTCGCTAGTTTACAGTGCGCCAATGTTTGTGAGAAGGGTGACTTTAGCGTTATAAATAAAAAATTATAGAAGCTACAGATTTAATTTTATAAAAATTTTAATCTTATATTTAGGTTTTTTTCAATAGTCTGAATTTTTCAAGTCAAGTCAGTTTTTTTCTAAAATTTATATTTTCGGGGTTATTTAAAGAAACATCTAATTTCGCAGTTCATTTGTTTAATAAAAAATTAAGTGCCCACTTCTAGAGTAGAACTGTTTAATATGTTGTTTATTAAACATTTCTTAGGGCCATCGGTACATAATTCGCAAATATTTTAAGGCTATCCCCACTCTTTCTGTCTTTACACGGCAAATTACGTGTAGTAAAATTGTCACTGGTATGGATATGTAAACTTTACTTGACAATTTCATCATTAACTGTAAAGATGGCTTTTGAATGTTCTTGGATAACTTTTACTAGTATAATTAATTGCCTTAATTGTTAATTCAGTTAATTAATATGATTATTTCATATTTCCGACCAATAGAAAGCTACAGAAATACAAATTAAATTGATCATTTTTAATAATATCCCATCGTCAAGTATATTACGTCAGATGCCCTTCGTTGCTGTGAAAAATACATTCAGTGACATTAATGACAATTACTGTTTTAAAACTTATAAAAGTGATGACTTTCAATCGTCAAATATTTATAACAACTGTGTGTTTAATTGTACTAATTTGTACTTACATAAATAAATTACAATAAAATTTTGGTTTTAAACAGTTTTATTCATGAAATAATCGCAGCAAATTGCAGCTCGATCTCTGAAATTATTATCGAATTGTTTCCCTCGTGCCACTTGACGTAATTTCACTCCCCTTCGGGTCGTGAAATTAATACTGTCAAAGTGTCACTCGGGAAAAATTCGATAATTTCAGAGCTCTTGTGCAATTACTACTGATAATTTTTTCACTACCTATGTATTCAGTAATAATTTATCTACTGTACAACAAAAGCTAATAATCAATCGAGAAAAGAGGAAAAGTGATAAAGTGATTTTTTAATAATATATTGTTACTATGAAACGCTTACAATTTTGAACATCTGTAACAACACAATACTTGGATCACTGAATATATCCTGGTGTATTCTCTGCTTTGGATCTTCCATAAATAATAAACAATAAATAACTTTTTATTAAGTTCACGTCTTAAATCAATTATTTATTAAACACATTATCAATATTATTTAATCAACAACTGAAAATATTCCCAATGCCAGGTCAAATATTTAAAATTGTCACTGTCTGACTGACAATATGCTGGCAATATTCTATTTACTACTGACAAAGATTTGGAAAATATTACCACGGACATTGTGTTCATTTTTTTTCAAATCCTGAAAAAAAAAACCATAAATATTTTTGAAAAATTTAAACGCAAAATGAAAGACTAAATTATTACCGAGGGCCGAAAGTCTCTTACAATAAATAAAAAGTTTATTTTGAATGAGATATTTTGAAATTAAAAGTCACACTAAATTTTCTTTTAGTTTTTTAGCCCTGTAACTTATTAAAATAAACATTATAGAAGTTCTCAGGGACTTTCGGCCCTCGCTAATAACGTAATCTCTTATTCTGAGTTTAAAATTTTCAAAAATAATTATTAGTTTTCTCAGAATTCGAAAAAAAAAATGAATTCCATTTGAGTAGCATTTCAGCAGAAACTACGTGCCCATTCCCTTAATGAAATTAAAAAACATCTATATTGTTTGATTTTTTCCGAAGGGAAAATCTATATGCATTATTGTATTAAATATTTTGTATTTGTATTAAATGAGGCGCTCAGAGCAACAGTGGCACAGTCCACAAATTGAGCATTTTTAGATTAATACATCAATAAAAGCAGAAAAATTGGATATATGGTTCAACAGTGGTCTACACAATCTAGCTCTATATTTGGCAATATGGCACTACATAATGTATTGTTGCCTTGACAAATACTAAAAATACGAATGAAACACTGGCCTAACCCTCAATTGTGTGGCTCAGACCCATCAAACAAGTGTTCATCGTATCAGAATCAGAATAATACGCATAATTCATAAGAATGACTATTTTTAATTTTATAAAGTAATATTTAATAATAATAACTTTAACCCCGTCCTTGACTGAGTGGTAAGAGCGCCTACCTTTGGATCGAAAAATCCGAATGGTTGTGAGTTCGAATCTCACCAGGGTCAGAAATGTTTCATTTATTATAAATTAATAAATGAAAATAGTTTCTGTCCTTGTGGGATCGGTACTCACCGGAGGAACCGCAGACGTTTGGATACAGTTAGCGTCTCTTTGCAAAGACAATGACGTCAACTTTGCAAAGTAACAAGACACTTACTCAACACACACACACACTACACATTACACTAGGTACCTAACTGTTAAAAATTACCGTACCTACCATGCCAATGGCCATTAGTTGTCGAGGCATTAACCTTTTTTAAATAAAAAAAAAACAATAATTTAATTTGTCATATTAATTTCCTATTTGGTAGCAAATTCTGTGGCTTATTACAAACTAAAATAGTAAATTAGTAATACAAAGTATTAATTTGTATTAATTGTATCAATTAAAATAAATAATTCTTTTGCGATTCAATTTTTAAATCTTTTTTCTGTCGGTATCTTACTGTGTACAGGTAATGCTAAGAATTACCATAATCTGTTCTCGGGAGTCTTAGTACACAAGATTAATGACGATGAACGACCCAAAAATACAAAAAATGTGCATTGCCAGGTAATAATAAAAATGTTTACAAGCTAATAGTACTTTGAGGAATACGCAAAAACGTTGCCAAACTTCAGGGCTTCTTATAATCGGTAGCTCAATGTGGGCTTCCTAACGCTGCTGCACTTCTACAGAGTATATACTTTTTTTCGCAGCGCAAACTGGTGGTAGATACCATGAACTACGAGTGTATGTTTTGATAATAATTCCAGGCATAAGCAGCCCGGGCTTCGTATTGTTAATCAGGATTTCAGAGCTACCTATGGTACATTTCTAAAATTTGTCCGAATATATATGAAGCCCAAGCGTATTCACATGTTCTGAGCTTGGTTAAAATATCGAGAGATGGTGTAAAGTACGTTTTTTGGGGAAATAACATTAAAGAATTACGAAGCCCGAATCCGGGCTTCGTAAGGAGGTGTCGGGCTTCGTATGACCGGTGCGATATAGCGTTTTTGGCTTCCTAAAGTCGGAATCCATATATATATATATATATATATATATATATATATATATATATATATATATATATATATATATATATATATATATAAAACAAGGTTTATTATTGGGGAATTCAGCAAGTTCTAGGTGAAAGAAAACACTTTTTACTTGTCCTAGCTTTCGGAAACTTTAATAAATTGTTCCCATCGTCAGGGTAAACTGCAATATAAAATATATGATGGTAATTTTATGTTACAGGACCTTACAAAATTTATAGTACTTACAGTAAGTTGTGGTTGTTCACAAAAGGTAATATTCCTGTAACATAAAATTACCATCATATATTTTATATTGCAGTTTACCCTGACGATGGGAACAATTTATTAAAGTTTCCGAAAGCTTGGACAAGTAAAAAGTGTTTTCTTTCACCTAGAACTTGCTGAATTCCCCAATAATAAACCTTGTTTTATATATATATATATATATATATATATATATATATATATATATATATATATAAAGAAGTTTGGTATTATTGACTGACAATATGTAGACTTTAGTTTTTTATTGAGGTTGCAGTCATTTATTTCTAAGGGGCAGGGTAAGAGAAACTCTGTGTTATAATCAAGCTTTCGCAAAATTTATTTATTATAACACAGAGTTTCTCTTACCCTGCCCCTTAGAAATAAATGACTGCAACCTCAATAAAAAACTAAAATCTATATATATATATATATATATATATATATATATATATATATATATATATATATATATATATATATATATATATATATATGAAAGGAAACGGCGATTGCATTTTATTTCACTTCGACCACCACCGATATTCTACACGACGTGTTTCGAGCTCATGTCAAGCTCTCGTCAGGAACATCTAGGTGGATGGTCGAGGTGTAACAAAATGCTTTTGGCCTTTCTGGTAATAATAAAATAACCAGACTTCAGTACACTTGGTACGACATCTATATGAATTAAACGAAAAGATTTCTCTGGTATACAGAAGAAATCTTTTCCGTAGCGGACGCGAAAATGTAAATTTCAAAGTCTTCATAAAAGACGATGAACGACAAAAGACACCTCTTTGTGTCACAGATTTGTCTACAAAGCCACGTTATTCGCTACACATTCGTCAATAACGGAGAAAAACCGTGATATGAAAGGAAACGGCGATTGCATTTTATTTCACTTCGACCACCACCGATATTCTACACGACGTGTTTCGAGCTCATGTCAAGCTCTCGTCAGGAACTAGGTGGATGGTCGAGGTGTAACAAAATGCTTTTGGCCTTTCCGTTCGCGTCCGCTACGGAAAAGATTTCTTCTGTATACCAGAGAAATCTTTTCGTTTAATTCATATATATATATATATATATATATATATATATATATATATACATATATATATATATATATATATATATATATATATATATATATATATATATATATATATACATCCCACTACCATATTACAAATATATATACCATATATACAAATAATATATATATATATATATATATATGTATATTTATATATATATATATATATATATATATATATATATATATATAAATATATATAATAAAAATTTTTTTTTTATAATAATAATAAGTTCAAAGTGTTTCACTGAATAGCCCAAAAATTTATTGACTGCATTCCCCAAAAAAATTTTTATTACATTCCAACAGTCATTACATATTAACAATCATAAATATATATATATATATATATATATATATATATATATATATATATATATATATATATATATATATATATATATATATATATATATATATATATATATATATATATATATTGTAACGAAAGAGTTTCGAATCGGCGCAATAAACAGTCCCCGGCTTGGGAGAATTCCAACCGTCGGAATAACAGTAGCCGTGACGTCACAGAAGCGACGGCGCTGTGAGTGAAGATCTCCAGAATATTCATTAGGCCGAGGGATATGTAGACATTTCGAGAACAGGACCTATTGGCTATTTAAGCGGAGCGCGCTGTTATTAGAGTTAGTCTTAAGCTAAAGTTTGTAAAGTAAACTTGTATAAATAAAAAATAAAGTCGTATATAAATTACGAACCGCTAGTTTTATTGTAATTAGAAGTAATTACAGTAAATAACCGCTACAGTTGGTGTTAACGGTGTGGAGTGTAAATAAATGAAAAGTAAAAAAAAAGACTTTTGAACTTTATTCGTCGAGAATAATCGGAGTGCGTTAATTGTTCGGTATTCGGAAAGACTTTTAAAAGACTTTTGAACTTTATTCGTCGTTAATAATTGAAGTGCGTTGATTGTTCGGTATTCGGAAAGACTTAGACATTTTGAAAAGTACGTGTGTGCCGACCAAAGATGTTGCTACAAGAACTGACCATAAAACAGCTCCGTGAACAATTAGAAGAGTACGAATTAGACAGCAGTGGGTGCAAGATAGTCCTACAAGCACGACTCAAGGATGTCCTCACGAAGAACGGAGATGACCCAGAGACGTTCCACTTCCAGTCAGCAGAACAAGTAATCTTATCGAAATTAAAAACTGTTTCTGAAACGATCAATGAAACTTCTAGTCAAAACAATGAGAAATTCGAAAGTGTTTCGCAAAAGATTGATGAAACTTGTAGAAAAAGCGACGATAAATTCGAAAATGTTGCTAAAAGATTCGATGAGACTTCTCAAATAATTAAAGACGTATGTAGTCAAAACAATGAGAAATTCGAAAGCGTTTCGCAAAAGATTGACGAAACTTTTAAAGAGGTCTGTAGACAAAACAACGAAAAACTTGAAGAAGTTTGTAGACAGAACGACGAGAAATTTGAAGAAGTTTCTAGAACATTCGATAAGATGCAGAAAAGTGTAGAGACCGTAGAAGAAAAGATCAAACAACTAGAGAGCATGATAACCGATACAAAAGTACAACCATCAGTTAATGCAGCAGCGTTAGATCCTGTGGTGAAAGATGAACTACCGAGAGACGAAACGTCGCATAATATGAGATTCAAATTACCACCATTTGATGGAAAGTCCTCTTGGTCCATATACCTTAAACAATTTGAAGCTATTGCGACCGCCAATCATTGGACCGAACAAGAAAAGGCTGTTTCCTTGACTGCTGCTTTACGAGGTGATGCTGCAGATATATTAAGGTCAATTCCCAAGGGTCAAGAAAATTGTTACCAGACCTTGTTCACTCGTCTAGAAAAACGCTATGGAGATGCCCATCTACAACAAGTATACAAAGCACAACTGCGAAGTAGAAGTCAACGAGCAAGTGAAAATCTGCAAGAATTTGAAGCAGATGTGGCTCGTGTGGTGCGGTTGGCTTATCCAGAGATGCCAGACAGCGTTTTAGAAGAAATGGCAGTAGATACCTTCGTCATTGGGCTGAAAGATAATGAACTACAGAAAGCTTTACGACTAGCAAGGCCCAAAGTTTTAGATGAAGCACTTGCTATTGCCTTGGAACACGAAGCAGCTAGCCAAGCTTCACGAAATAATCGAGTAATAACCGTGGAAAAAGGCGATAAGAGAAAAGATGAACGTTTGGTGGAAATGGTACGGAGGGTGATTCGTGACACGATGCCGAAGAGACGCATGAAGAGGGCTGGAAGAGTTGGTTCAAATACAGATGCTTCCTCGATACGGCCATGCAGTGAAAGTTGTAATCACCGGCTTAAAGTAGATGAACAGCTTTGCCCTGTGAGACGAACTACCGTCGTTAATGAGCAATGGCAGCCACAACAGTTACAAGAAGCCCAAGAAGACGATCCATGTATAAAAAGAGTATTGGATTGGATGCGTCGAGGTGAGAGACCTAGTTGGCAAAACATTAGTGCATGTAGTCCGGAAGTCAAGGCCTACTGGAGCCAATGGAATTGCCTGATACTAAAAGATGATCTTCTGTACAGAACCTTTGAGAACGATGATGGTACAGAATCTAAGCTTCAGTTGATTGTACCTAAAAGTAAAGTGTCAGAAGTATTGCGTCAGTTGCATGACGGTACATCAGGTGGACACTTTGGTATTACGAAGACTCTGCAAAAGGTTCGAGAACGGTTCTATTGGGTGAACTGTAAAGATGATGTAAGAAGATGGTGCCAGAAATGTGAACTGTGTGCATCCGGTAATGGTCCAGTTGGTAAAAAGAGAGCACCCATGAGACAGTACAATGTTGGCAGTCCTATGGAAAGAGTAGCAATCGACATTGCAGGTCCATTTCCAGAAACTGATGCTGGAAATAAATACATCCTGGTAGCCATGGATTATTTTACGAAATGGACCGAGGCCTATGCATTACCAAATCAAGAAGCTGCTACCGTTGCAGAGGTACTTGTTAAAGAATTCTTCAGCCGATTTGGTGTTCCCTTGGAGATCCACTCCGACCAAGGGCGAAACTTTGAGTCAGCTCTTTTCCAAAACGTTTGTAAATTGATTGGTGCCAATAAGACCAGAACAACACCCCTGCATCCTCAATCAGATGGGATGGTCGAGAGGATGAACCGAACGATGGGTAAACACTTGTCCAAAGTTGTATCTGAACATCAGCGAGATTGGGACCAACACATTCATTTATTCCTGATGGCCTACCGCTCGGCCGTAAATGAAACTACAGGTCAAACACCAACCTGCCTGATGTTGGGTCGTGAAGTTCGGTTGCCCTGCGACCTAGAGTTTGGCTGCGGACCTTCCGAGGAACATGTTGCAGGCGAAGACTACGTTGACCGCCTGAAATTACGAATGAACAACATTCATGAACTTGCCCGACAACACATCCAGATAGCCAGTGACAGAATGAAAGATCAATATGATTCTCGATGCAAGAATGAAAGCTTCGAAGTAGGTGATCTTGTCTGGCTTTATAATCCGCAACGTCGTCGAGGCTTGTGTCCTAAACTGCAAAGACAATGGGAAGGTCCGTATGAAGTTAAGAAGAAAATAAATGACGTAATATACAGAATTAAGAAGTTACCAAACGGTAAACCAAAAGTTATTCACATAAATCGTCTTGCACCATATGCTGGCTCAAATGAAACAGAGGAAGCCCGAGTCCTCCAACAGGAGATGAAAGATGCACCACAGCCAAGTTTTAAGGAATTTATGTCAAATTACGCAGAAAGAAAGAGTGCTAGATTCGGCGTGACCACAGAAGTTCAGCAAGATCTGTTTGGTGTTCCAGAAAACGTCTCTCTAGCCCACTGTGTTGCCCAAGACCTCGAGATGACTAAAGGAATCTCGTCCGTATTCAATAGAAAGTTCGGCCGCCTGGACGAGTTAAGGAATCAACAACCTAAAATTGGAAGAGTATTGCGATTGGAAGATGGTCCTCGATCTTTGCTGTATATAGTGACCAGGAAGTCTTATACGGACACGCCAAGCTACGAGAACATATGGCGTGCTCTAACTAATTTGAAGAAAATGGTCTGTAATTATGACATCAAAGATTTGGCTTTACCAAAAATTGGCCATGCAGTAGAAAATCTGGATTGGAAGATTGTGAGAAGCATGCTGGAAGTGATCTTCAGAGAAACTGGCGTACGGATTACTGTGTGTTGCATGAACCCGAAGATGTCGGATCCTTCAAAGACAGTAGACTGTTATTTCTTCTTGAAGGGTGTATGCAAAGCTGGAGAGTCGTGTAGATTCCGCCATCCTGAGCCTTCATCTAGAGTTGCTGATCGGGACGCTCAGATCTTAAGAGGGGAGCAGTGTAACGAAAGAGTTTCGAATCGGCGCAATAAACAGTCCCCGGCTTGGGAGAATTCCAACCGTCGGAATAACAGTAGCCGTGACGTCACAGAAGCGACGGCGCTGTGAGTGAAGATCTCCAGAATATTCATTAGGCCGAGGGATATGTAGACATTTCGAGAACAGGACCTATTGGCTATTTAAGCGGAGCGCGCTGTTATTAGAGTTAGTCTTAAGCTAAAGTTTGTAAAGTAAACTTGTATAAATAAAAAATAAAGTCGTATATAAATTACGAACCGCTAGTTTTATTGTAATTAGAAGTAATTACAGTAAATAACCGCTACAATATATATATATATATATATTCAAAAAAACCATTTTACCACATAGTGGTGTAAGGAGACAGTACATTACATTATGTTACATTATAATATGTAAAATACACAAACAACTTAATCTTAAATTTAACTAATAACTGCTATACATTTATATTATGTACAAATTTGACCCATTCCTTCTTATTTCTAGCCAGAGTCCTTGCTTCTATCCACGTTGTTCCCCTTTTCTCGATTATGTTGACTAGTTTTCTATCCCAGGTTTGTCGTGGTCTACCTTTCTTCTTTCTTCTTTGCGTTTTTGCCTGCCAAATTTCTTTCACCGGTTTTGTCTGATCCATTCTCTGAAGATGACCCCACCAACTGAGTTGCCTTCTCTCTATAAATTCTAATGTTGACTCGATTTCCAAATCTTCTCTTATTTGAGTGTTCCGTGGTCTATCTCTTTTGGTAACTCCTCGAACTCGTCTAAGGTATTTCATTTCTACTGCCTGTATTTTACTCTTTTGTCGTTCTGTTAGTGCCCATGACTCGCAACCAGAGGTTAATACAGGTCGATATATTGACTTCAACACATTAATTTTTGTTTTTCGTGCTATTTCTTTTTTATTTATAAATTTATTGGTCATTTCATGGTATAGGTTCATTGTTTTTTGAATTCTATTATTAATTTCTGTTTCCTGTCTTCCGTTGTCTTCTAATTATACTCCTAAGTATTGGAATGTTCGTGCTTGTTCTCTATTTACTTCTTCTACTTTTATGTTTATCTTTTCTTCTTCTTCCTTTTCTCCCATGACCATAACTTTTGTTTTATTTTTATTAATTGTCATTTCATATTTTTTTAGTGTTTCATTCCATATTTCTATATTTATTTGTAGTTGTTTCTTATTTTCGGCCAATATGACGACGTCATCGGCGAATGCTCCTTCTGAAATGTCTACTCTTCTTAAATTTCTATAACACACATGCTTTTTTTTTCACTTTTACTTTACATTCTTTAATTATCTCATCCATGTAAATTATAAACAGTGTTGGACTTAATCCTCCTCTTTGTCTCAATCATATTCTTTAATTATCTCATCCATATAAATTATAAACAGTGTTGGACTTAATCCTCCTCTTTGTCTCAATCCCTCGTTCGTAGTAAATGGTTTTGATGTTCTGTTTTGGCTGATGATATAATTCACATTGTTGTTGTAAATGTTCTTAATTACCCTTATAATTTTGTTACTTATCTTCTCTAATATTTCCCATAATTTTTGCCTTGGTACCGTGTCAAAAGCCTTTTTAAGATCTATGTAAGCCATATACATTTTTTTCTCCTGATGCTGATATTTTTCTATTATTTGCTTGATTGTAAATATATGATTTGTTCAGTATTTTTATATTTTCATGGCAGTGCTTAACAGTGTTATTCCTCTGCAATTGTTGCAATCTGTTCTATCGCCCTTTTTATAAATCGGCACTATCTGTGCCTTCTGCCAGTTCATCGGTATCTGTTCTTCTTTCCAAACTGTATTAAATATTTTTAATAATAGCTCTGTTGCATTTTGTCCCATTTCTTTTATCATTTCACTGGTTATTCTGTCATAGCCTGGTGCTTTTCCGTTTTTCATTTTTGCAATAGCTTCTTTCAGTTCATTTATGGTTATAGGGTCTACATTGTCTACTTGTATTCTTTGGTTCGCTACATTGTTTTCTTCATGATAGCAGTGAGTTTGTAGCATCTCTTGGAAATATTCTGTCCATCTGTTCATTATTTCATTTTCTTCTGTAAGAATTTCGCCAGTTTTATTCTTTATGTTTTCTATTTCTTGAATTCTTTCTTTTCTTATTGATTTTAATACTCCATAGAACAGTTTTTGATTCTCTTTACTGTTTGTTTCCATATTTTTTCCAAATTCTTTCCATTTGTCCTTCTTTGCCTTTGTAACCAGTTCTTTTACTAGACTCCTGAGTTTTTTTTATATTTTTCATAGTTTTCTGGTGTTTTGTTTTGTAAGTATATTTTCCAAGCATGTTTCTTTCTTTTAACTTGTTGTTTTATTTCTTCATTCCACCATGCAGTTTGCTTTCTTTTATTGCTCTTTTTACTTGTTCCACATACTTCTGTCGCTATATATAGTATTATCTCTTTGAAGTAGTTCCATAATTGTTCAACGTTTTGACCCTCTCTGTTTTCTTTATTATTTTCTAGTTTTTGATTTATGATCATCTGGTACTCTGTATTCTCTGTATTTCTCAACTTATATGACCTAATAGTTTCATATTCTTGCTTCTTTTCTTGCATTTTGTGATTGTTATTATTATCTGACATATTTTGTTTTATTTTCATTATTACTAAATAGTGGTAACTTTCTATTTCTGGACCATTTCTAACTTTTGTGTCCATTACGTTTTTCTTGTTTTTTTTCTACTGTTTTCTACCTTTAACTTCTCTTGTGTACTTTTGTATGTTTTTGTGTTCAAAAAATGTATTAGTTATTACTAAATTGTGCATCATACAGAAATCTAGCATTCTTATACCATTGTTGTTTCGTGCTGCTTCTCCATATTTTCCTAATACCTCTTTATATTCCTGGTTATTTGCTCTTACTCTGCTATTAAAGTCTCCTGATAAATATAAATCTCCTTTTGCTTGTTCCGTGACCAATGCTAATTCTTCCCAGAATTTATCCTTATAAAAAGCCGAGTCGTCTTCGTTTGAACCATATACAATTATTATTGTTTTTAGATTCTTGCCTTTATCTTTCATTTCAACCGATAGTATTCTCTCTGACCAGGCTTTCCATTTACTTATTTGGTCTGTTAATCTGGTGTGCACTACGCATCCCACCCCTGCCGCTGCTCTCTTGTTTTCTTTTATTCCACTATATATTAAGACATGATCATTTTGTTTTTACCATTCCTTGTCCTTATTTCTAAGTTTCAGTTATTGTTAGTATATCTAGTCCTCTTTCTTCAAACTCCATCTCCAGTTCTTTTTCTTTGCCTTGTATACTTCTAATATTCCAGGTTCCCAGCTTCCACGTTTCTTTTCTGTTCTCTTTCTTCCTCTTTTCTTTTTTATTCTTCTTTTTTCTGTCGTTTATGATTTATTGTACTTGTATCCTTATCCATTGCCATGTTCGTTACCTTATGTTCCAATCTATCATTTACTCTTAGTTTTTTGTTTGTTCTAGTTTTCTTTCGTTCCTGTTCTATTTCCATTTGTCCTTTCCTATAGTTACTTTGTTGAACCCAATTCTCACTAGATTCTCTTTCACTTTTTCTTCCTTGGCTCTTTGTCTTATATTTTTCTGCATTTCTCTTTCTGTTGCAGTTAGGTCGTGATTAATATATATATATATATATATATATATATATATATATATATATATATATATAACAACAGTTTAACTATATATATATATATATATGCGTTGGTCTCTAATGTTTTGCAGCTTGAATTTATTTTGCATGATTTTTTCTTTGTCTTTCGCATTATCAAACTCCAGCTTACATATCGCACCCTCAGTGCAAGACTGCAGTAAGTCAAAATTTTATGAAAATGAAGTAATCATGGAATTCGATTGTAAACATGCATATCTATCCCCTGTAAAACTTAAGTAACTTTCAAATGCTTAATAGGCTAAATATTACAACAACAACAGTTTAACTATTTTGCGTTTTTGAACATAAGTTTGGTGCAAAACTGTTGTAACTCTAATGTAACAGAGTTACAACAGTTTTGCACGGAACATTGCAACGGATTCGATAACAAGCAATAACAAGCAATGAAAAAAGTAAGATATTTGTTATTTTAATATCTATATTAGGGGAGTGCAATTAGAACGAAAAGATACAATGTTTCGGAAAAAATCAAACAAGGTTATATTTTTCTAAAACTTTTTTTGTTAGTTTATAAATATGTTAAAGTAAAAAGTTCTACTCACAAATTTCGCCGCTAATTGTTTATTAATTGTTTAAACAATAACAATTTTTTTGTATAAATAATGTTAAGAATATGGGTGAATTCAACATTTTATTTTGATAAAAAATGTTTTTAATTTAGTTTTGATTATGCTGAACCCGAATCTGACATTAAAATTTGCAAATTCAAAATGGCGCATTCAAAATGGCGGATTTTTTCTAAAAATTCTTAAAAAGTAGTTGTAAAATCTGAATTTTTTTTATAAAACGTGTTTGTTTACATATATGTGGATATTTTTGAGAGGTTGCTGAACCTGAATCAAATTTTGATTATAAATTATAAAATGGCAGATCCAAAATGGCGGATAACTTAAAAAATAGTTGTAAAATCATAATTTCTTTACAAAATGTATTTATTTCTACATATATTTATTTTTGAGAGCTTTGATAAACCTAACTTAAATGTTAACATTATAAACTATAAAATGGCGGATCCAAATGCGGATTTTCTAAAAAGAACATAAAAAAGAACATTTTTCTAAAACATTTATTGTCTTTATTTTTAACAGGTTGTTGAATCTGAATTAAAGATTAGAAATTTAAATTGAAAATGGCGGATCCAAAATGGCGGATATTTAAATGAAAAACAAGTAGAATACAATCAAACAAATATGGAATTTCATTCTTAAAAAAAGATAAACAAATAATTTTCACAATAATATTAAAAATTAAAATGTATTAGAAAGAATATTTAAAAAAAAACAAATTTTTGATTAGAAGGATATAATTACATATTGGAACATAGTTTTTAATTACAAACAACTTTTCTTTATAAAATTTTTCGATATTGTGAAATATAAAGGTACTTTACTCTTGAGCGAAATTCATATTTTTTGACATACCTCGTACAAAATTAACAAAATTTGATATTTGATGGTTGCATCTTATGTTCTATATGATACAGAGTATTTTATAAAGAATAACTTTTTTTTCGTAAAACTAATATTAAAAAAGTTATCAATAGGTTCCAAGTTACGCAGACATACTGTATAAGAGCTAAAAAAATTTTTTTTGTTGAACATTTATTATTGTTGAAGCTTATTATTAAATGTATTTTAGGTAAGTTTTACAGAAAAAAGTTTTGATCACTCTGTATATACATTTTTTCAGCTGGTAATTTTCGGTTTTTGTATTACATTTTTGTTATCTTTCTTAGTTTTCTCAAAAAGAAATTGTTTATTTCATTTTTAAACTAAAATAATTCAGTATTTTTTAAAGATTTCATCCCAAGCTTTAAAAAAATAGCAAAAAAATTGTATTATATTTATTCAAACTTGAGTAATACCGTCTTAAAGTGGTGGGAATTCTGTAAAACTACGAAGTTTTCAAAAATTAAATTTTTGAGACATCGTATTATTTGAATTAAATTTTTGAGATTTTTTTGAACGAAACATCGTTTAGTAAGATGATTAAGAGGTAAGTTGTGCAAATTTGAGAGTTTTATAAGTAAAATTGTATTAGTTACACATTTTTAAATCATTTTTAAACAAAATTCATGTAAGGCTCAATTTCCGCCCACACGGTACTTATGTCCATATATTTTATTTCTTTTTATTACAGCCATAAGATAGCTTATTTCATCTTCTTTCATGTCCAATTTGTAAAATTTCTTTTGATCAATTAGTTAAAGAATTACATTAAAAAATCTCAACCGTGCACTTCTTTCAACGCTAGTTTACAGTGCGCCAATGTGTGTGAGAAGGGTGACTTTAGCGTTATAAATAAAAAATTACAGAAGCTAGAGATTTAATTTTAGAAAAATCTTTATATAAGGTTTTTTTTGTAAAATTTTCTGAATTTTTCAATGGTCATGTCAGTTTTTTTCTAAAAATTATATTTTCGGAGTTATTTAAAAAAACATCTAACTTCGCTGTTCATTTGTTTAATAAAAAATGAAGCACCCACTTCTCGAGTAGAACTTTTTGATATGTTGTTTATTAAACATTTCTTAATGAAATTACAAAAAGTTTTATCTTGTTTGATTTTTTCCGAAGTGAAAATCTAAATGCACTCCCCTAATCTGTGGTGTTTAATTTTAATATACAGCGCGTCTACGTAATCCATTAACGGCTGAGACAATAAACAAAGATTTTCGAGACCAATCTATTCATGTAAATTTTATGTCCTTTGTGTGATATTATATTTATTTTCCATAAGATGTGTGCGATGTCGTTTGACCATTTATTTGTTAGATTGGATTAAAACCACATAAATTAAAACTAATTATTTACCACCAAAAAGTATTTTTTCTCATGAAAGGAAAAACAGTTATCTTAAAGCTTGTGTATTGACAATACTGAGAGGTCAAAAATATCTATTCTCAGAAAACTTGCCAAAGAACAGCCAAAAATTCAAATGGCCAAAAAGAACGATTTGGTATAGGTACCTACTTATGCCATTCGGGTATGATACCAGAAGCCCACCATAGTTTTTATAAAAATATTTTGGCAGAAGATGATGTACGAGAAGAGGACATTAACTACGGTAAAATCTGTCAGCAACGACCACTAAAAATGAAAGAACTATTAGCCGATATAGAAAGGTGGCCGGTATTGCCAGTTCTTGTATTTTAGATATACATAATTGGTTTGGGGATTTTTAAACTGGCCGTTAGTACAGGTGGCCGGTAACACCCTAGTCTGCTAAGAGCGTTCCACCTCAATCCAAAAAAAAAAAAGGTGGCCGGTAACACAAGTTTTACTGTAAAAGTAAATGTGTCTACACTTTTTACAATTTTCTCCGTGCAAAACTGTTGTAACTTTGAAATTCTAATACTAAATGTGTAGTGATTAACAATTTTTTCCGTGCCAAAGTGTTGTAACTTTGAAATTCCTAATTTATTTTGCATTAATATTATTTTATTTAAATTTCTATTTTTGGTTAAGGTAATATAGGCTGAAAAGCATGTAAAATCATAATTATATGTTAATTTTTCTTAAAACTTGTGTCTTATTTCACCGATATTAGCACGAAAATAAATAAAATCGTCTTTATCTCGAAACTTACTTATTTTGACTTACTGCAGTCTTGCACTGAGGGTGCGATATTATGTCTCCTATTTTTCTCGCAGTTTGTACCTGAACTTTTACTTCTAATTTTTCCGCAAGAAAATTGGTCATAGTGTTTTTTAATGTTTTTGAGTCTTCTGTCTGTATTTGGAGGCCGGTTATCACCACATTGTTTTCTTTCTTCTCTTTTTCTATTCTCTCCACACTTTGCTTCAAGCTGCTTACTTCTCGTTTCATCATCTCGTTCTCTTTTTTTATTCTTTCGTATTCTTCTTTTATAAATTGGTGTTCCTGATTTATTTGATTAACTTCATATCGCATTTCTTTCTGCTCTCTTCGCATTTCTTTGGCATCACTCCTCATTTCTTGCATTTATTTTCTCATCTAATTCATTAACTAAAATAGTTTGTCGATCTTTTCATCTTTATTATGTTTGACTGGTGTTCTATTTGTCTTCCTACTTATTTCGAAATGCTCTCTTTCTTTTCCATCATCTTCTCTCCTTCTTTTATAAATAGAATCATCAGTTGAGTCACTGTCCACTTAAGTGTTAAACATGGTCTAAATTAAAATAATTAATAATTTGATAATGTTCAATTCAAGTCTAAAATTTAATCAATTTTACTATGCCTAAGTACGCCGCTGTTCACTTATATCAATAACTGTACTGTACTGTACTGTATATCAATAAAATTCCAATAATATTCGCGATTTATGCAAAGTCAGCCATTCAACCATTCGGAGCAGCATTTGCATATTAAAAATTTAATTAAATATTTCACTTTTTCTTGTGGTCTTTTAAACACTTACCCTATTTTATTATGTGGTTGGGTCGACTATTTATAACAGAATCACTTTGTAACATGGTCCGTTAACCCTTAGCATTGAACAGAACTTCTACGAAACAAAAACATAATATAGTTTACATTAGGGTACATATATTATGATCGGCATTGACCGATAGTAACCATGCATGTTGTGATTTAGAATAATTGTATATAAAAAGCGACGAGAAGACGGGACGATTCATTGATATCCATTGTTAGTCATTCGATGAAGCAATAATACACTAAACGCGACATTGTTATTATTTACATATAAAACGTTGTTATGGTTAAATGAACGCTGTGAAGTTCAAATATAAGTATAGTGAAAAATGAAGGTAGTTTATTATACATCCAATGAATCCCGGAAATAGGGCACTATAGCTCTGCCACCAGATGTAATACTGACATATGGCGATCTGTCTAATTGGAAAAGCATGCGAAGCTCCAGCCGTTTTGCACCCGAAGGAAAAACATGCAGAAAATAGTTGGTATAAATGGGAAGCAAAAACGTCCAATAGAGAACTGAACCAAAGTCGACGCAGAGGAGAAACTTTAAGAGGACAATCCAAAGAAGCGGTGCAGGTCGCAGGTGTAAAGAGACAAAGTAAGAATTTATCCTATTTTTATACTTCCTTTATTTTCAAATTTTTATTTATCATAATGGACCCGAGTATAAGATTTCAACATTCTTTTATAGGGAATCTAAAATATAACATTATTCACTAATAATATTCTTTTCCGCAAATCGCCAGGAAATTTTGACATTCCTGTCAAAATTTCTTGAAGAAAAAGTCAGGACTTCCTTACTGTAAGGAAATGTCATTTCCTTACTGTAAGGAAATGATATTTCCGTACAGTTGTTAGTGTTCTACATAAATGATAGAAAACACATTGCTTATAAGGAATTAATTTATATTTTGAAAACATCAAGTCATTGCTGAATACATTTTTAAGATCAATTTGTTCACTGCCTCAACCAGCTCTGGAGGAGTCCCAGAAATGGAAATTTCATCATCACTTATCATTTTACTTTCGAGAACACCAGCAATTAAATTTATAAGCGTCAAGTTTGACAATTCAACCTCAATACGTTTCCATAGTAACCCAAGTAATTTTATTAGGAATTTCAAAGCACCATTTATTTGGGAATAAAATTATCGCGTTTTTTTTAAATCAATCAATATCTGTCGAATTTTAAACGATTTGCGGAAACATAGTATGTTTACCTCGTAGGAAAAGCCACATTCCTGGACTCTGTGTTGCTAAGTCTCGGCTTGCGCCTCGACTTAGCAATCTTCACAGTCGTCCAGGAATGTTAAGCTTTTCCTACCCGGTAAACAATGTACTATTAATATTCATTAACATGACATTTTACTAATGATGTAACTAAATATAATATAATTTTTTTTAATATAATGAGCAATGATTAGATTCAATTTAAATGTCGGCCAATTGAGAAACCTTTCAAGATAAACTAGATAGCCTGTTAAAAGAAAGTGATAAACAGAGTAAAAGAGCATTAAAAAAAGCAATACCCAAAAATACAGAAGTACGATTGGACATAATCAGTAGCCTAATCACTACATATAACGCGTTTATTGCACTGGTAAGCAAGAACGAAGGAATCCTTAACGACGCTCTGCGTACTATTTGTAGCAATTATTTCTGCACAATCAGGGATAAGGTTATCAAACCTTTCTAAGCTCAAGAAGACTCAAGAATAATAGTTCCCGAGACTATTACACAACGTATAAACGAAGATATAGTAGAAGCACAGTGCGACAGCGAAACTGAGAAAAACGTGTCCTTAAATATGAATGACTTTCTGACTACAGCGAGTAGGGTGTTGCCCAGACAATTCGATGGAGAAATCGGGAAGCTGCAAGCATTCGTGGATGCATTAGAATTTGTAAAATCGATACAAGAAGGACACGAAAATACAGCAATAACACTGGTAAAATCAAGGCTTATTGGAAAAGCAAGAAGTCTAATAACGACAGAGGATTCCATCGAGAAAATTATAGACACACTAAAGAAGGATATAAAAGGAGATAGCCCTAAATTAGTAATAGCCAAGCTGAATAGAAAAAAACAAGCCCATAGGGACGCGACAACATACGCTACAGAAATAGAGGATTTGGTAGAACAACTGAAAATAGCGTATATAGCGGAAGGAATGTCCGGAGAACTGGTTAGGAAATACGCGGCAGAAGCAACAGTCAATATATTGACGCGAAATGCAAGCTCGGAAAAAGTAAGGATAATAATGGTAGGGGAGCCCAAGCGGGGATTTTTGCAGTTACTCGAGCGCGTCAGATTATCATATGGGGAGAAACGTGGTACCCTGCAGATGTACCTCTGCCATATATTGGCTCTTAACACAGGGGAGTTCGTTTAGGGGGGCCCGAAATAAAAAATCTATCCTTAAAAATACTCGAAATTGTCAGATTAAGATAAGGTAAGTTAAATACATGCAAAACAGTGTATATTTAAAAAATCTGACGATTTGAGCGGGGCGTAAGGAAATTGGTAAGTCACAAAATTTCACAAGAAAAAAGCGAATATTTCGCGAAATGAACGTCAGATTGAAAAACTAAAAACTACACGTTCAATATTTTTCAAAAATCTATCGAAAGATACCAAACATGACCCCTCACAGAGAGGGGTGAGGGGTAAATTTAAAATTTTAAATACAAATCACGCGATATTTACCAAAATAAACATCAGATCGAAAAACTGCAAAATACACTTATTTAATATTTTTGAAAAATATATCGAATGGTACCAAACGCGACCCCACGCGGAGGTGGGGTGGGGGGTTACTTTAAAATCTTAAATGGGAGCCCCCATTTTTTATTGCAGATTTGGATTCTCTGCATAAAAATAAGCAACTTTTATTCGAAACATTTTTTCTAATTATGGATAGATGGCGCTATAATCGGAAAAAACCATTAATGGAAATGGAAAATTAAATTAAAAAATGGCAACCGCCCGCTAAAATGGAAAATTTTACTTAACTTTTTTTGGTTTTAGGACCTAATAATCACAACCCAATAGGTCCCCAAAGCGCTCGAGTGACTGCACATTTAGCATACTTTGCTCCCCTACCATAATGGAAGCAGGGAAGTTTGACACACCACAGGGGGCGTTGACAAAATTTTTGTCAATAGACAGGTCAGATGAGCCGCAGAATATAGTGCTGAACTATAAGACCAATTTTAGAGGAAACAGTAGTAGAGGTTAGTGCAGAAATTGGAATAGAAACAATTATGGGAGACAGCAAGGAGAATGGCGAAATAACAACGGTACTAGATATAGAGGAGACCCAAGATATAGGAGAAATCAGGAATATTATAATAGGGGAAACAGTAGATCAAATTTTAACAGAGCAAATAATGCCAATATTAGAACTTGCGAAAGCGAGAGTACAAGCGAAAATTAGCCTGAGGAAACGCAGTTGGGGTTTTGAATGGAAATAGGGTTAGGGTCAATCCCAACCGTCTCACAAAAGAAAGTAGCCATTATATTTACAACTTTGACTTAACACTCTCTAACTTTGTAGAAATCTACACAAAAATATCGAATAAAATACACACATTTATACTTAATACAGGAGCAGATATTTCCTTATTAAAAATTGAAGATGATTTCCCACGCAAAGCAATACAAACAAACTCAATATTCAAAATAAAGGAAGTTACGCAAGGAGAATTGCAAACGTTAGGAAGAGTAGATACTTTACTAAACATAAATGGAAACACTTTTCTTCACAGCTTCCAGGTAGTTAGGAAAGACTTTTCGATACCCATAGATGGAATAATCGGGAGAGACTTCATAACCAAATATGAATGTATGTTAGACTATTCCAACCTGAAACTACACGTAAAAACTGACGATGACTATTACATTAGTCTAAATATTCTTGATAACACAAATCAGAACAACATAGCAATTCCACCGAGATGCGAAGTTTATAGATTAATCAATGGATTTAAAGCTATAAATGAGAATATAGTCGTAGAACAACAGGAAATTATACAAGGAGTGTTCATAGCAAGATCGATCATTTCAAGGAAAAACCCATATCAAAATTTTGAATAAAAACTATGAGAGTGCGATTATCAATACACATGACATCAAAACATTGGATCTGAACCTATTCAACATATACAAGGTGGAGAATGTTATGGAAAACAGGAAGAAAATATTGCAGGAATCACTGAATCTAGAAGTTCCTGAGTATGCGAAAGAGAAACTAGTAGCCTTGTGTGAAGATTTTGCAGACATATTTGCATTAAAAGACGACATATTAACACATAATAATTTTTTACGAACAGAAGCTACGGGTGAAGGATACTACCCCAGTATACATTAAAAATTAGCGTACCTAACATTCTCAAACATCGGAAGTCAACGCGCAGGTAAACAAAATGCGAAGGCAAGGTGTCGTAGAACTTTCAACGTCGGAATACAACAGTCCAGTAGTTTTAGTACCTAAAAAATCAATAGACGGAAGCAAGGCGTGGAGATTGTGTATCGATTTTAGACAACTTAATAAGAAGTTAGTCACAGATAAATTCCCGTTCTTCTTAATAATAGGCGGTGATTTCAACGCCAAAATAGGTACCAAGGAAGACCCCTCTGAAATAATATTGGGAAATTTTGGAAGCGAAGGCAGAAATGATAGAGGCAAACAACTGTTAACTTTTCTTTTGGAAAACAATCTCTATCAAATGAACAGCTTCTTTAAAAAGAAAAAACACAGAAGATGGACCTGGGAAAGTCCTGATGGAAAAACAAGGAACGAAATCGACTATTTCTTAACAAACAAAAAAGAATTATTTAAAGAAGTAAATGTGTTAAACCAGTTCAGTACAAGCAGTGATCACAGGTTAGTAAGAGCTAAAATAACGATATCGATCGAAAAGGAAAAACTCAAAATGATAAATAAGAAACACACAAAGAAATGGGCAAAACCAACTAATATTCAGGAGTTCGAAAAATATATTAATGATACATTGAAAGATACAACAACAACAGACATTAATATATTGAATAAACAAATAATCACCACAATACAACAGGCTCAAACTAAATATTGTCCAACAAACCAAAAAGATGAAAAACTAAGTCAACCTACTCAAACCCTTATAGAACTAAGACGACCGATGAAAGGAGATAACAGTTTCAGCAAAGAAGCGCTAAATCAAATAAATAAGATGATCACAAAGGCAATAAGAAAAGACATAAGAAACTACAATGCAGAAGAAACAAAACAAGCAATAGAGCAAAATAAGAACATGAAAGTTTTGAAGAAAAGCGTACAAAAAGGAAAAATAGAAATCAACAAACTTAGAAACAGAACTGGAAAAGAAACTACAAACAGAGATGAAATATTAACAATAATCGAAGAGTTCTACACAGAGTTATATAAATTGAGAAAAAAAAAATGACAATACGCAACCTCCAATTACAGTAAAAACTGGGGTATTAAATCAAGGATCAGATTTAATGCCCGATATAACAAAAACAGAAATCAAAGAGGCTCTGAAGAAAATGAAAAATAATCGAACCCCAGGCGAAGATGGAATGGTATCAGAAGCACTAAAAATTGGAGGAAATATACTACTTGAAAAAATTAAACTACTTTTCAATATCTGCCTTCACAACGCCAATATTCCAACAGACTGGAACAACGCTACTATGATTCTATTACACAAAGCAGGAGGCAAAGCCAATTTAGAGAATTACACACCTATTAGCCTCCTCAGCCATTTATATAAGTTATTTACACGAATAATAGTTAAGAGAATGGAAAGAAAGTTAGAGGCTTATCAACCAAGAGAACAGGCAGGATTCCGAAAAAGTTACGGAACAAATCACCATCTACAAAGTATAAAAACCCTAATAGAGAAAGTAGTGGAATAAAATAAACCTCTAGTTCTAGTTTTTATCGATTTTCATAAAGCCTTTGACACAGTTGAGCTTAGCAAAATATTACAGGCGCTTAAAGAATGCAGGCTAGATTATAGGTATACAAAATTATTACACAAAATATACTTACAGGCAACAACCACTGTTAAATTACATACTAACAGTAATCGCATAAAAATAGAACGGGGGGTTAGACAAGGAGACCCAATGTCACCTAAACTTTTTAATACGGTCTTAGAACATGCTTTCAAGAATTTGGATTGGATGACAAAAGGAATAAAAATAGATGGAGAATACCTAAACAACTTACGTTTCGCCGATGATATAGTCATAGTAGCTGAGGATCTAGGTATGACAAGAGAGATGGTACAGGAACTCGTTGTGGCTACAGAAAATGTAGGTTTAAATATAAACATCTCGAAACAAAAATAATGACAAATTTGGTACCCAACCAGAACATCAGTATTGGTGGGAAGGAAATAGAACTCGTAGATAGATATAAATACCTGGGACATGAAATTATGATTGGCAGGGATAACCAGACTCATGAACTGAAGAGAAGAATAGGTCTTGGGTGGGCAGCATTTAGAAAACTTAGAGAAACTTTTAAAAGTGAGTTGCCCACGTGCCTAAAGAGAAAGGTATTTGATCAGTGCGTCCTCCCAGTATTGACGTACGGATCAGAAACATTTACCTTAACTAAAGCCTCGGCTACCAAACTAAGAGTCACGCAGAGAAGAATGGAGCGGTCAATGTTAGGAATAACTCTGCGAGACAAAATCAGAAACGAAGAAATCAGAAGAAGAACAAAGGTGACTGACGTCATCGAGAGGATAGCCAGGTTGAAGTGGAGATGGGCAGGACACATAGCCAGAATGACAGATGGGCGATGGACGAAGAGGTTATTGGAATGGAGGCCAAGAGAAGACAAGAGAAGCGTCGGTCGACCGCCTACAAGATGGACTGACGACTTAAGGAAGGTAAATAAAAACTGGATGAGAGCGGCGCAGGATAGATGGGATTGGAAACGAGGGGAGGAGGCCTATGTTCAGCAGTGGACTTTTGAGGCTGGATGATGAAATTCCCGTTACCGCGCATAGGTGCAATTCTAGATCAATTGGGAAGATCTAGGTGGTTTTCAGTCCTAGACCTAATATCGGGTTTCCACCAAATCCCACTAGGAAAAGCCTCAAGAAAATACACCTCCTTCAGTACGGAGAAAGGATCATTTCAGTACACAAGGTTACCGTTTGGGTTAAACATAAGGCCTGTGAATGTTTGTATGTATGTTTGTTATTCTGGGCAGATTATCGGAGAATAGGCCATTTGTGGGAAAAGTTATTTACCAGCAACTTTATTACTGGAATCGAATCTTATGATTGTATATATTAATAATATAGGTATGCAAAGTCCGCAGATAGTGCGCTACTTTTTCGTCTTTTTTTTTCAATTTTTGCTCTATAACTCCAAAGATTTTAACTTTACACCAAAAACACCTAAATAAAAATTCACCGTAATTAAATTCTGTATAGAGACGTGTTTTTCCCGATTTACTTCGACGAAAATTTTCCCCGGAAATGCGGGTTTTTCCAACAAAATTTTCAATTGTCAACTAAAATTTTAGGTAAGTAATTGTATATCAATAATTAAATAACTTGGCAATATAAAAGCTCTTCTCCTATAGATTATAATTCCAGAAGTCGACGGAAATTAATAAAACAGTTTAGCAACAATTGAATTGTTAATTAAAAATTTACGGTCGCTATAACACCCACAATAATTATTATACATAAGAATAGCTATGATTTTTGTATAAAAAGCCACTGTACCTATCTAATGTACTTCACAGAATTGAAATTGAACTATTTAAGCGGCCTCAGGAATATTTTGAAATTATAAACAATTTTTTGGCTTATAAACAAATAGAATATCTCGGGAAATATTATATTAAATTAAATCACGGAAACGGTATTGGAAAAAAAGCGGCAGGACGCTTTTTTTTAAGAAATACAACCGGTCAAAGTTGACCGGCATTTACAGTAAAGATATAAAAAATAGGATCATAATTTTCGAACCATCATGTTTTTGTTTTTGTCCTCTTTCTCCGAACCAATTTTCATGTCTTTAAAATACCTATAACATATATTATTATAATAAAAACTATCGATATTACTAGTGAAAATTGCCAAAAATAGAAAAATTTCAACGAAAAATTAGGTTGGAGAAAATGTAATCTCAAAGTTCAAAATCGTTTACTTTAAAAAAATGCATTTTCTTGGCTTCCCATGGAGCAATTTTCTTCATTCTTTTTTTGTTCCCAAGTAACTCGAGTAGAGCCATCTAACGCATTACTTAATGTCAAACTTGCTTTTGTTTTGTTATAATAAATTAATTTATAATTAATTACAATGTTTTTATATAATTTTTGGCAATAAGGGGTAGTTTACACCACTAAAAATAATCAACGCCCTTGAGCATGATATAGAATATGAAGTACGGGGTGAGATGATCCTAATCCCAAATTTTTATGTAAATTCAAATGTAAATCGATGCAAGCCGAAATTATTCTTTTAGGATAAGTCAATTTTTTATATATAGCTCCAACAAGGGTGGTTGTACGGGTTGAAATATTATGAAATCATATCTTAAAACATAAAACAATCATTATGTAACTAATAAGATCCAAATGTTGACAATAATAAAGTTTAAAATGTTGTTTTATAATTTTTTTCAATCAGGGGTAGTTTTCACCCTTAAAAAACCAAAATCGTAAAACGGCTCAACATAGAAAATGAACTAGAGGGTGAAATGAGCCTAATCCCAAATTTTTGTACAAATCGATGCTGGACGAAAAACTTGCGAGGTTATGGCATTTATTCAGTTTCATTTCCTCGACTAATTATGAACCACACATTAATATCTGTGATTATACAGGGTGTTTCATTAACAATTGTCCATATCGTAACTGGAGAAACCTTAGAAAAAAATATGAAGATTTAACCCAAAACACTTAAATAAAATATTCTTCCTTACCGATATACAGAGTGTTTTATTACAAAATATTCTAAAATGATTTTAGCCCATTTTTTTAACACCTTCCAATATTTTTTGTTCAAACTTGACAAACAGTTTACACATGTTAGGATACTCTAACTAGCGTTAAAAGATATTTTTCCGCTGTTACCAGAGGCGTGCTGTAGGGATATATACTTCATCTTCCCCGCTTTTCCCCCTCACAATGTAAGCCACTGTCGTAATAATAATTATTTAAGCATATTTTTTTGAATCCTTGTTACTTTTTACATAAATATCATCCTTTCGTCTCAACGCGATAGAGTAAGTAGGTTTCAAGTTATTTGCGTTCAAATGTAATGGATTCAATAAGATTATGTATTTTAAACACATAATCTTATTGAATGTAGTTTAAAATACATAGTCTTATGGAACCCTTTATCTTTAAACGCAAATAACTTGAAAACTAGTATAGTGTAGGAAACAGAGGTTGAACCTTGCAAAATGGACACAAGTCCTGTTTTATTTTTTTTTCTGGTATATCAAGGGGTGCTTATTATGAGACTAACTTTCTCTTGAAAAATTTCGCCCCGGAAACCCCCTTTTCACCCCTTTAAAGGGGGTAATTTATGGTTTTTGCGGAACGTAGCCCTTCCTGTACCTTTTGCAAAAAATTCTTTTACAGAAATATGAAGAGGACTATATTTTCTACGATTTATTTCCCAACAGCATATTATGTCAATCACCCACCGTTTAGTGGGAGTGGGGCCCCAAAGTTGACAAGTTTTTAAAAAAGATATTTAAAAAAAAATATTTTTCCCTAACTGTAATGGAAATTAAGAAGAAATCCTGCGGCAATTATTCACAACTAAGGGACTGATTTTTTGGTATAAGTTTCATTTAAGGGTAATTGCCCTTTTTTAATTACAGGGTGTTACATTTTAAAAAAACCCCTTTTTATAACATCTGAACCGTTTATGATAGAGTAAAAAGACTTTCAGCGATTACCCATGTACAGGTGCTATTTACAAATTTGTATAATGCACCCCCATTTTTCCCCGGAACCACCCCAAAAAAAGAAGAATTAACAAAGAAAGTGATTTTCTTGGAATCGTTCACACACAATGCCCTTTATTAATATACTTCATATATCATTTTGTCACGTTATTATTACCCATGCATGGACACCAAAAGCTATTTCCTAGTGCAACCCCTGTAGCCAAGAAAAAAAATAAATAAAATTGGGGGTTGAAAAAATAAATTTTTTGTTTGCTTTTTGATCCATATGGGCATATGCTTCATTAATTGTGTTTTTCAAAAATATATATGGTTATTGCAACATCCCTGCGGAAACCACTCCTATCCTTGAAAATATACTGCAGAAACTACCCCTATCCCTTGGCGAGCATGTTTTTACGATTGTCTCATTACCTATGCATTCTTTTTAAACAAAACTTATACCTACATGGTTAAAGACCACTATTTACTCTAAAAATTAGGACCTATTCATTTTTTTCGTATAAGCAACCGTTACGGCAGAGTGGCGCCGTAAACCCCTGATATGCTTTGGCAGGCTCCAGTTTTTGTTTTTTTTTTCGTCACCTGTAAAGTACTTATGTAAAATAAAACAACACAGTGTAACCTACAAATTATGACCTATGCACATTTTACATTCTTTGCGCACCAAAGCCACAGTGGTGGCCCAAAATCAATTTCTGAATATTTTCGCCACCTACACGCATTTTATTGCAATAATACTACCTTAATAGCATAATATTCACCCTTAAGTGGCCGCTAAGCAGTGGCGGATCTAGGGCGGGGTGATAGGGGCGATCACCCTACTTTCAAACAAAGTGATATTATATTTTGAAGATTAAAAAAATATATTTATTTATTTTTATAAAAATTTAGCCCATTGGCAGCCCCCTCTTAACGATGCTGGATCCGCCACTATCGCTCAAGCATAAAAAGTACGCCATTCTTATAAAAATAATAATATAATATAATTATTTCTATAAAAATAAATGAATATTTTTATTATCTTTAAATATAATATCACTTGGTTTGAGAGGGGGGGTGATTGCCCCCATCACCCCTCCCTAGATCCGCCACTGCTTAGCGACCACTTAAGGGTGCATACTGTGCTATTAAGGTAGCATTAATGCAATAAAATGCGTGTAGGTGACGAAAATATGCAAACATTGATTTTGGGCCACCACTGTGGCTTTGGGGCGCAAAGAATGTAAAATGTACATAGGTCATAATTTGCAGGTTACACTGTGTTGTTTTATTTTATATTAGGGCTTTATTAATAAAACGAACAGGTGACGAAAAACAAAAACCAAAACTGGAGCCCGCCAAAGCATATCTGAAGTTTACGGCGACACTGTGCCGTAACGGTTGCTTATACGAAAAAAATGAATACGACCTAATGTTTAGAGTAAATAGTGGTCTTTAACCTTGTATAAGTTTTGTTTAAAAATAATGCATAGGTAATGAGAAAATCGTAAAAACATGCTTGCCAAGGGATAGGGGTAGTTTTTGCAGTATATTTTCAAGGATAGGGGTGGATTCCGCAGGGATGTTGCAATAACCATATATATTTTTGAAAAACACTATTGATGAAGCATATGCCCATATGGATCAAAAAGCAAAAAAAAATTTTTTTTCAACCCATTTTATTTATTTTTTTTTTGGCTACAGGAGTTGCACTAGGAAATCGCTTTTGGTGTCCATGCATGGGTAATAATAACGTGCACAAAATGATATATAAAGTATATTAATAAAGCGCATTGTGTGTAAAAGATTCCAAGAAAATCACTTTCTTTATTAATTTTTCTTTTTTTTTTGGGTGGTTCCCGGGAAAAAAATGGGGGTGCATTATACAAATTTGTAAATAGCACCAGTACATGGGTAATCGCTGAAAGTCTTTTTACTCTAGCATAAACGGTTTAGATGGTATAAAAAGGGGGTTTTTAAAATTTAACACCCTGTAATTAAAAAAAGGGCAATTACCCTTAAATGAAACCTATACCAAAATATCAGTCACTTATTTGTAAATAATTGCCGCAGGATTTCTTCTTAACTTCCATTACAGTTAGGGAAAAATATTTTTTTTTAAAAACATCTTTTTTAAAAACTTGTCAACTTTGGGGCGCCACCCCCGCTAAACGGTGGGTGATAGACATATGCTGTCGGAAAATAAATAGTACATTCAAATTTAGGTTTAAAAAGCGTTTATTTATATTTAAAAATGGACGGGTCTTAGCGTTTTTTTAAATTTGTTAAAACAAGGACAGAAATAATTTTATTCCATAAGTGCCTTCCACCCTATATATAATTTACCTGTCTTCACCTTTAGTATTTAAAATCAAATAGCGATCTTACATTGTTTACATATTTTTTATAAGTTAAAAGCACGTTTAATCTTTTTCATAGTATTTTATTGCATATAGTAATCACCAAATTTATCAAAAGCAGTTGTTAGATACCTGTATCAACGGATGTCACGGGAAAATCGTTAGTTCGCTGGTCTATAGCTGACTTTTAAAAATCAACCCTTAACATTAATCTATCAACGATTATCTTATTATTACTTACTTACTTTTCGAAAATTTATAAATAGACACTTGTCACATGTCAACATTGCAAATAGTCAGATGCAAAAGTTCTTACGGAACGTGACTAAAGACTGTCAGAAGTGCGCAGATAATATATTATGTATATATATTTAAAGGCGGCTTATTTTATATATACATTGAATTAATATCACAAATTTAAGTGGGTTATATAATCTCGTTAAGTTATAAACAATGATTGTTTTATTAATTTATTGCCAATTATTTCCATGTGAACTGTGACTACAATTCTTAATTTTACTATGTACTAGTTTATTTATTTAGTCACACACTTCAATAACTTCTTTAAAGTATCTGTTTGGTATATTCCATGTTTTGTATTATTCACTTTATTTTGATGTGGTTTGTTTTTAACATGGAATTAGGTATGTACGACTTCTGTAGCGCCATCTACAACTTACCGTTAATATTACTGGCAGCGTCGTTATCGTCCTCGTCAGTATCACCACCGTTATTCCCTCTTCTTCTGCCGCTTCGAACGCCGTTAGCTGCGGCGTCTCGCTTCGAACTGGACGCCGCGACGCCACCTCCACCGTTCTGGTCAATTTTGTGAATATCGTCGTCATCGTCCTCGTGCTGACCGTTGCCGTTGAGGGCGCCATCTGTGGTCAAGTCACCTCCTTCTTGTCCGGGGATTTCGTCTTCGTTGCCCTCTGGGTCATCGACGTCTTCGTATTGATGAAGTCGGCTGCCGGCGCGAGAAGGCGCTACTGACTGAAATAAAGAATTTTATTGATAAAATGTTTAGAAAAAAACATAGGCGAAGAAGTTTGCAGCAAATATTGCGTGCATGTCTGGCATCATAAAGAAATGCATATATTAAATTGAATAAAGTGTGTGTACTACTTAATAGGTTTGTTCGTAGAACGATCAGCAACCGTTGCCAACCATCAGACGCATGCGCGTTCGTAGTCTACGAACGCTAACTGTTAACTGCACAACGCTAACTGTTCACTGCGCATGCGTCTGATGGTTGGCAACGGTTGCTGATCGATTGGATCGTACTACGAACAAACCTATTATTAACAATAAGGATTTATCCATTACCAGTATGTACTTCAACAAGACATGAGTTTTTACAATAAGGACAAAAATTCAAAAATTTTACCTAATTTACCCAAATTTCTAAAAAAAAGAATTTTGAAAATGCAAATCTTTATCAATTTCCCAAATATTTATATAGGTACTGGACAGACAAAATTCACGAGAGAAATGTAAACAGAGATTCGTGATGTCAAGATAAATGGTAGAACAAAGTTAAAATGATAATAAATAAATATCGGTTTATAGCGGCACAGCCCCAAAAAAAAACAAAATTAGCCATGGTGAGGTAAATGGCTCATTTTGGTCACACTTTATGTTTTTGATGATGCTAAGAAAGAAAATTGAGTTTTATGTGGGGGAACATGCTCAAAATCGTAATTTTACTCTAGAAATAAAAAAATGAAATCACGTTTTTTGGCGTTTACCTCGCTGCAACTCTGTTCCATTTTAATATTTTTCTGAGATTTTTACAGTTTATAGCTCTTACCTTTTTGAAGACAATGGTGTCTGTCTCAAGCTTTCAGTCTTCTTCTAATAAACGTTATAATTTTTTTAAAGTAAAAGGTGCAGATTCCTGAATGGCAAAGTTTAATTGCAAAAGTTGAGTGACGAAATTTGAAGTTTAGCTTTTCAATCGAATTTATGTTAAGGTATAAAGTACAAAGAAATTTTCTGTAAAGTTTTAGATCAAAATGTTTTATAGAAAAAAAGGTGCAACTTTTAATATCGACATAAATCTCCAAAATAACGCTTATTTTTCGAGATACTGACCATTGGTGATGAATGGCTAATTTTGGTCTTACTTTATGTTGTTGATGGTGCGGAAAACGAAAATGAGGTTTATTTTGAATTTTAGGTGGGTGGGCAGTTTACCCTAATATTAAAAAAAAATTAAATAGCGTTTTTCTTAAAATTAAAAGTTGCACCATTTTTTTCTTTAACACATTTAGATTTAAAACTCCCCATAAAACGTCTTTGGACTCGGATTTGGATATTTTAACATTAACGTGATCAAAAAGATAAATTTCAAATTTTGTCACTTAACTCTTGCGATTTAATTTTAATCTTTGCAATTCACGAATCTGCACTTTTTATTTTAAAAAATTGATAAAGTTTATGAGAATAAGACTGAAAGCGTACAACAGTCTCATAGTCTTCACAATGGTGAGAAATATATGCTATAAAAATTTCAGAAAAAAAATATTGAAATGGAACTGAGTAACGGGTTAAACGCAAAAAAACGTGATTTCTTTTTTTTTTTCATTTTTAGGTAAAAATTGCGATTTTGACAATGTTCCTCCACATAAAATTTAAAATAAAGCTTAGTTTCATTTTCAGCACCATCCAAAACACAAATTAAGACCATCGAAAACTAAGGTTATTTTGAGGATGTATAACGTCGATTTTAAAAGTTGCATAATTTTTTTCTATAAACATTTTGGTCTTAAACTTTCCAGAAAACTTTATCCAGAAAACTATAGCAAGTTAAACGCAAAAAACGTGATTTTAATTTTTTTATTTTTAGGGTAAAATTGCGATTTTGGCAATATTGCCCCACACAAAATTAAAAATAAATTTCATTTTTGTTTTCAGCACAATCAAAAACAGAAAGCAAGACCAGAATTAGCCATTCACCACCCATGGTCATTATCTCGAAAAATAAGCGTTTTTTTTGGGTACATATTTATAATGTTGATATTAAAAGTTGCACCATTGTTTTTCTATAAAACATTTTGATCAAGACTCTCCAGAAAACTTCTTTGTACTCTATGTTTTAACATAAACTTGATTAAAAATCTAAATTTCAAATTTCGTCACTCAACTTTTGGGATTAAACTTTGCAATTCGCGAATCTGTACCTTTTACTTTAAAAAATTCATAACCTTTATTAGGATAAGACTAAAAGCTTAAAACAGATACCATAGACTTCAAAAAGGTTAGAACTATATACTGCAAAAATTTCAGAAAAAATATTAAAACGGAACAGAGTTGTAGCGAGGTAAACGCAAAAAAACGTGATTAAATTTTATATTTTTAGGCTAAAATTTATATTTCGACAATGTTCCCCATCATAAAATTCAAAATAAACCTCATATTCGTTTTCAGCACTATCAAAAACATAAAGTATGCCTAAAATTAGCCATTCACCGCACCGTGGTCAGTACCTTGTCATTTTGGGGGCGCCAACCGCTCGCCTATAATGTTAATGTTAACTGAAAAAGAATAAAATTATATCCAGTGCCGACGATACACTGCACTGCAGGAGGTTGACCCTGTTTGAACAGCGGCAAAATGAGCCTTATTATATTGCAGGTGTTATACAAAATACTAATTTAAAAAACCTAAGGAAGTCTATGCTAGTTTTGCACGCAGGCATCTTATACCCAAGCGCCGGGACTTATTACGTAATATCTGATGAACAATAGTAGACATGCAGACGATACCGTATTGCTGGCAGATATTACGCACGAGCTCCAAAGGATAATGGATAATGTTGTAGAGACGATAATAAATACGATGGTAAATACGACATAAAAGTAAAATTTAAGAAGACAAAATGATCATTAGTAAGAACACCAATATTATAAACGCCCAAATTACAATAAGCGATACACCGTTAGAAAGAGTGGAGGAGATATGCTATTTGGGCTGCAATATTAAGGGTACTTGGGATCATAGCTACGAAATAAAAACTCGTATTGAAAAATCCAGAAGCTCTTTTAACGGTCTTAGGAAGATTCTGTGCAACTTATCTTTACGTATGAAAATACGCATGAGAATTCTTAGATGTTACGTCTTTAGTGTCCTCCTCTACTGAGTAAAAAGTTGGAGTCTTACAGAAGATGCCATAAAACGATTAGAGGCATTTGAAATATGGTGCTACCGACGTATGTTAAGGATCTGATATATTGTATTTATGTTATAGTCAAACCCCGAAGTAAATTACATTTTCGGCCTTGCACTGAAGTGTTTTTAGTCAAACCTAGGAGTGCCTAACTTTTCACTCAAACGTCAAAAGAAAAATAATCTGTTACTATATAAGATTGGCAGACTCGGTCAAACGTCGATCTGTACTGTACTGTACACTGCCAGTTTTTATTAAAAAGGTTCTTCAGACAGGGAAAAGTAGAAAAACGCTATCAATTCATCTGGTGAGACGCAAAATGATACTGATGATATTATTAAGTGGCAACTTTCACACTACACCCTAACAACACAAAATATTCCAGGAATGTTACTATCAAAGTTCTATTAATGTTTGAATGTCCTAGAAATTCAAGGAACATTCGGTGAAGATCTGATTAAATTATTGGTGGAAAGTTACCACAAGACATTCTACCCACATAACAATTTCATGTTCTTAGTAGATTCATAGAACATACTTTTCAGAAAAAGTATATAGGTACTGAGAATATGCGTAATTACCATTGCGAATGTGCAGAGCGGATACTGAGTATATACTACATTACAGTACTTAAACGTTCTATATATATACTTAGAATGTACTACAGCACTTCTTTTCAGTATATACCAAGAATATATTTTTTAGAATAGTCGAAGGAAGTGCTATAAATATTATATTTGTATACTTAGAACGCACTACCGCGCATCTTTTTAGTTTATACCAAGAACGTACTTTCTAGAGTATTCCAAGGAAGTGCTATAGACCTTCTATTTATATACTTAGAACGTACTACCGCACATCTTTGTATGGGAAAAATTCTATTTTTAAGAATATTCTAAGAAAGTGTTATCAATGTGCTATATTGCTCAGAAGTATGTTTTCAGCATCACCTAATCTCAGCTTAGGTTCTACTGGTTCTACCAAATACCTATTATATTAACATAATATATTTTAATTGCATATGAGAATGTAGGTAGTACCTACATTCTACAATATTACTTAAAAAGTAAGTACATATTTATAAATTTTAGTTATTTATATAAATTATTATATAATATTTAGCTAAACTAAACTATGTATAAGTAACTAAAATTTATATACTTATATGTACAGGGTTATTCACTATATTTTGACCACCCTTTAAACTGCTTTATTTACAGAATTAGTATAAAATGTGAAATACAAAAGTTATTCCATTTTTAAATTATGATTTTTTGACATATATATCGTACTAGTGACGTCATCCATTTGAGCGTGATGACGTAATCGACTATTTTTTTAAATGGGAATAGGGGTCAAGTGCTAGCTCATTTGAAAGGTTATTCAATTCCTTATTCAGTAATATGAACATTAACGTGATTAATTATACAGGGTGTCCAAAAAATTCTTTTTTAATTAAATTAATTGACACAATTAATAAGAGGAATGTATGTAATTTATTTAATTCAAAATACATTCTACTGCTCTCATAAAACAGAAATAAATGTTTATTGAACAAATAAACATTACTTTTCACTTAAATTCAATGTTCAAGCTGCCACCCATCTGCCTGTTAGCAGTTTGAACCATGAATTTAAGCCAAAAGCAATGTTTATTTGTGCAATAAATTTTTATTTCTGTTTTCTAACAGCAGTAAAATGTATTTTAAATTAAATAAATTACATACATTCTTCTTTTTGTGTCAATTCATTTAATTAAAATAAAATTTTTGGTCACCCTGTATAATAAATCATGTTAATGTTTATATTACTGAATACAGAATTAAATAACCTTTCAATTGAGCTTGCACTCGACCCCTATTCCCATTTAAAAAAAATAGTCGATTACGTCATCACGCCCAAATGGATGACGTCACTAGTACGATATACATGTCAAAAAATCATAATTTAAAAATCGAATAACTTTTGTATTTGACATTTTTTTCTAATTCTGTAAATAAAGCAGTTTAAAAAAATATAGTGAATAACCCTGTACTTACCTAGATACCTACTATTTTTAACCTTTAACTACCCGCGCATAAAGTTATAACATAACTACACGCGTGGCGTACTTTGTACGCCACAAGAAAATACACTTAAAAACAGCGGATTTGTTTAATTTTTTTGAAAAAAATACTCTTAGTTGCTTGTTATAAACCTTATTCGGCATCAGTGAATACTTGGAGTTCCTTTTCAGTAAGCCAATTGGGATTTATAACTGGAATCATGGAATAACTGGATTCCATGATAAATAAAATTACTAATAAAAAATTTTTTTAAATGTGATTTTTTACAGGAGAAAAAGTATTGTTTACAAAGAAAAATATATTTTTTGCCATAATGACTAAAAAACAAATAAAATATGTACTTATATTACGACTTATAGTAATATAATCCTGGGGTATATTGTCCACCACCGGAAACAACAAATAATAAAATGTAAATTACGATCTTTCCAGAACGCCGATTATAACGAAACTAAAACCAAATTGTAAAGCACATTCCAGTGATAGGTTAGAAAAATAAGCAAGGTCAAAAATTAAATTTTTAAATATATTTCCAGTAGAATTCTTATATCTGGCGTACAAAGTACGCCAGCGCGTGTAGTTAAAGGTTAAGTAATATTGAGTTACCAAAATAGATTAGATATATTTTGAAGCACCGCAAACAAAATAAAGAGATTATGTTAGTCCTAGTACTTTATCATTCGTCTTCATCCTTGACACTGCATATACAAATAAATAATGCTTTCATATTTTACCTTTGTTTCGTATCCCTGATCCATTCAGGTAAGAAATGGTCAGAATAAGACGGGGGATATGTATTGTGGAATAACAACATCGGTGGTTAGTGTTGCCAAACGGAGGAAAATCTCCCTTTTTGAGGGAATCTTCAACACAAAAGGTGATAAAGGGAAAAAGTTAACTCAAAAAGGAATTTTTGCTTCAATCCAAATTGTAAAATATTTAAAAAAATCAAAATATTTGAAAATAATTAAACATATCTTCTCAGATTTTGTAAACAGGAGGAAATTTTTTTATAAAAGTTGGAATTTTTAAGGTAAGTTGACGGAAAAAGCTTACTCGACGGTTAGCAACACCAAAGCCTTTGGTTGTTGGTTTTGGCACGTTTTGGTGCTGGAATGGCCCATATTGAATTGAATGTACCTAAATTCAAATTCCAACGATGTAAAAATACTCATGATAAACTCGAAATGGTAGTCATTTCAATTATGAAAACGAATTTTTAATAATAAACGTTAATACAATTAATGTTTAAACTGTTTACTATACAACAATTTTGAAATGAAATTCGTCCAATACTATATATCTACAAGTCTAATATTATACTTCCTAAACATGCATATTATTTTTAAGGTATTTTAAAAGTATCTACTTATAAGTGTGTGTTAAGAATGTACTTATAAGTATGTGTTAAGAATATTCGATAAAGGTATATTCTAAGAATAAACTTTTACAAATATTCCGAGCTACTATGTACACGAATGTACTCAGTATATTCGGTACGAGAATATTCCTTGAAGTATATGCAAAGAACATGCAATTTAGAATGTTTTTAAGGAACATGCTATGCTTATACTACGCATATACTAAAAAGAATATACTCCGACGAATGTTGGTAGTATATGCTGTGAACATGATGCGAACATCATTGTTATGTGGGTATGAACATACTACCAATGTATTTTAAGAGAGGCCATTTACTATTCAATTTGCGTTCATTTTCAAATTTGCCGCGCGTGTATCTATGTATTAGGCAATCCAAACCACGTGACTTCTGGTTGGCATACAAAAAGTTGCAGAGGTTATGATGTTTGTAATATCAATTTTTCATTGTTTATCGTCGTATTTTGTCTATTTTGGATTCATTTGGATTTCGTTTGCTGTATTTTGTGAACTTTATAAACTTTACCACAATGCAAAGTGATTATTTAAGGAAATTATTATTGGAAACTCCAGATGTTGCAGAAAGTTAGGGGAAACAATTTTTATTTACTGTTCATTTATCCCTGATATTTATCAACATTGATGAATTTTGCATGCAATAACATTATTTCTTTTATTGTTTAAGATATACTGTTCTACAAGATATTTTTTTCTGGGGTACTGATGTTTGACCCTAAATAACCTTTTCGTTCTAAAACATAATCTGTAATTTAAATTGCTCTATCAGACACAGATTTTAAGATATTTAGTATTATATGGTAAAATTCAGGTAAAAATTACCCTAATTAAAATACAATTATGTAGGATAATATCTACCTGGTAATTTCTACCAAATTAGTAACCAAGGGCAAAATATATCTAAAACTATATTTTCGGGATTATTATAGTCCTCAAAACACAATAGGACAGGCAAAGAAGAGGAATCTAATAATAATAGCACGAACTTTTGACAAGGCAGAGCGGTACCTCTAACCCAGTGCGCATGGCAGTTTATAAAACCTAATTTAACAATATTGGTGGGGTTAGTTTCATCTAATTCGTTCTTATAGAAAGTTGTGAAGTGTGTTAAGTGTCCGAGAAAATGTCGTCACGTTATAAGTGCCGCAATAACCCAGAGAGTTTCTGCTATATTTGTGGTGAATACACTTTTGAAAGACACAGAAAACAAATGTCTCCAGTTGTACACAAAGCCTACAAACTATATTTTGGTTGTCCCATTGGTGATCAAGATAAAAAATGGGCGCCACATTTTTGTTGTGCCAACTGTTATGTGAAGTTGATACAGTGGTGGAATGGAAAACCTGTTTAGATGGCCTTTGGTGTTCCAATGGTATGGCGCGATCCCAAGGATCATGTTACAGATTGCTACTTTTGTCTAACAAATATACGGGGCTTTACTAGCAAGAAGTCTAAACAACACATAGGATACTCCATAAACGTACCTTCTGCTATACGACCAGTACCTCATAATGCAGAAATTCCTGTACCACCAGTTCCCCGTGATGAAGATAAAATCCGTGGTGTAATTGAGAATATGCCAGAAACAGAAGCAGAAACACCTTTGGACACTTCTGCGGGGGGAAATAACTTAAAGGATGAAGAGCCCTTGTGTGCATCAGACCCAACCTCTTCTAGTTTCTTCTTGTACCAATCATATTGTAGTTGTCCGAATGTAGTGATACTAATTAAGTCCACTGTTTCCCGAGAGAGGGCGTCTGCTAGGTGATTTTGTGCTCCTTTGCGGTAAATGACGTAGAAATCGAACTGTTGTAATGCCATAGCCGATGTGGCTAATCTTCCTGGCGGATTTTGTATGGTTTGTAGGTATTTTAGACTTTGATGATCGGTTACGACTGAAAATTGATACCCTTTCAAGTATGGTTGCATTTTCTCTATTCCGTATACGATAGCTAGTAGTTCTTTTTCTGTTACACTGTAGTTTTTCTCCGCATTCGACAAAGACCTGCTGGCGTAAGCTATGACTCGATCGTGTCCTTGTTCGTCTTTCTGGATAAGAGCTACTCCGAGGCAGTAGTCTGATGCGTCTGTTTGGAGAAAGAATCTTTTGCTGAAATCTGGACAAATTAGAACGGGAGCCTGTGTCAGTAGCTTCTTAATTTTCTCGAAAGCGATTGTTTGTTCTGTACCCAAAATCCACTTCTGTTTCTTTTTTAATAATTTTGTTAGTGGTGCTATGTTCGTAGAGTAATCGTGAATAAAACGTTTGTACCAAGATGAGGTTTCTAGGAATTTCCTTAGCTGCTTGATAGATTTTGGGGCTGGGTAGTCGATGATAGCCTTAATCTTGCTTTCGTCAGTTTTGATGCCTTGTCTATTGACTAGATGACCGAGGTATATGATTTTGTCTTTGCAGAACTCGCATTTTTTTAAGTTAATTCTTAGCTTTGCATCTTGTAATCGTTTAAATATTTGTTTTAAGTTCTGCATGTGCTGTTCGAACGTTTCTCCTAAAACTATGATATCGTCTAGGTATTCGAAAGCGTAAGGTTCCATTTCGGGTCCTATAACTGAATCCAATAGGCGTTAGAACGTGGCTGATGCTGCGTGTATTCCGAACGGAAGAACTCTGAATTGAAATAATCCTTTACCCGGTGCTATGAACGCTGTCAAATGTTTGCTTCCTTCTGCCAGTGGTATTTGCCAATAACCGTTTTTTAGATCCAGTGTTGAAATGTATTTTGCTGTTTTTAATTTGTCCAATATGTGATTGATGTACGGAAGTGGATAGGCGTCTTTTTCGGAAATTTCGTTGGTACGTCTGAAATCTATGCAAAATCGGTAACTACCGTTTTTCTTCTTTACTAAGTGTCTATCTCGTCGTTTATGATCTGTTGCATGGCAGGGTTTCTCGGTCTATATCTTTGTTTTATTGGAGTATTGTGTGTCAGTTTAATCGTGTGTTTTAATAATGGGGTTACTCCTGCGATCTTATCAAATCTGGTCACTCCTGTTTGTAAGAAATGTTAAAATTTGTTTTGTTGTTCTTGCGTTAAAGTGGGTTAAATGTTGAATTGGCTTTTTTTTGACGCCGTCGTTGTAAGTACTTTCTGTGAAGTCACTAGTATCTCGTTCCTGTATTGCGGGAACCAATTCATCGACTTGTGTTACAAATTCGGTGTTGACGTCTGTATTGTCTTTACTGCCGTTAAAGTCTTTCGAAAAATCCATGCATAATCCACATTTCCTTATGTCATCGATGCCTATTATCGCTTGTGAGGAGAGATTTGGCATGTAGTAAAACTTAATTTGACGCCATTCATCATTGATTAGGCATACAGTATGATAGCTGTGCCTTATTTCTTGAGTGCTACCGTCTGCGAGGTTAATATCTGTTCTTTCCTCTTCTACGGTTATGTTATCTTCTAACAGTGTCTTTCGAGCTATTTCCCCGATGAAAGATTTCTGTGATCCAGTATCTAACAGTGCTTGAAACGTTTCTCCGTTTGTGAACGTCAATGAACAATGCGGTCTGTTGTCGAAATTGGCTGTTTGATTACGGCAAGATGTGACAGAGGACCTTAATTCTGGTTTGGGTTCGAGATGCCTCTGGGCGTCTCGACCCGTGTCGTTTTCCGGATTTGGGCAACTGCAATCTTTGTGTGAGATATTCAATGTTCCGCATCTGCTGCAGAAAAGTATCGGCGTTGAATGGCATGTATCACGATTGTGGCCCTTTCTTCCACAATTTCAGCAGCATGTTTGTCTATCGAAGTTGAATAGTTTGTTTGTTGATATTTTCTGGGATATTCTATTAAAACGGGAGCTTCTTATTTGTGAAGTGTTGTCTACCTCTATTTTTCTTATGTTACCTTGAATCGTTTCGTATTCTTCAGTCTGGCGTATAAGGTCTTTGATGGACGTGACATCTTTTCCCTTGATGTATAATTTGTAATTGGGGTGCATGTTTTTGTAAATTCTTTTTAATTGTTGTGTTTTGTCCATTTTGCCGTACCTTCTGATTAGCGTTTGAAGCTCTAATAGAAAAGCTTTAAACCGTTCGTTTGACTTCTGCGTTCTCGTTCTGATTTGGTCTTCCAAATCGTCTAACCAGTTTGCTGAATTGAAAGCCAGATTAAAGTCCTCCGTAAAATTGTTCCAGTTTTCCCAGGAGTCGACGTTGTTTCGGAACCATAGTATCGCTTTTCCCCTGAATGCTTCTGGTAGTGCTTTCTGGTTTCAATAAAGCATCGTCTCGAATCCAGTAACAGCTTTTAAGTTCGTATAGTAGTATAGTATAGTTGATCCAAAAGATGGCATAACCCAGATATCCAAAGTGAAAGTTATCCTCCAACACCAAATTGTTCTATATGGTCCACACAATGTCCAGAAAAAAGTCACACCATTTTGAGCGTCGGGTTTGGGGGGAGAGGGGGGAGAAATCGGTAAATTCGTAGTTTTTTTAAGTTTTTCGCAAATATTTCTAAAACTATGCGGTTTAGCATGAACAATCTTCTATACAAAATTGTTCTACATTAAATTTGAAATAAAAAAGGCCCTAAGCATAATCTTTCTAAAATGAATGGTTCCAAAGTTACGGAGGTAATATAGTATAACTGGTCCAAAAAAAGGCCTAACCCAAACATCCAAAGTAAAAGTTTTCCTCCAACACCAAAATGTTCTATATGGTCCACATACTGTTCAGTAAAAAGTTACACCATTTTGAGCGTCCGATTTGGGAGGGAGATGGGAGAGAAGCCGGTAAATTAGTAGTTTTTTTTAAGTTTTTCGTCAATATTCCTAAAACTATGCTTTAGCGTAAACAATGATATACAAGAATGTTCTACATGAAATTTAAAACAAAAAATGTTTTATACATAATTGTCATAAAATCAACGGTTCCAGAGTTACGGAAGGTGAAAAGTCGAGGTTTTCGATACTTTTTATACTTTTGGGCAATATTTATGATATAACTACACCAAAAACCCAGACATCCAAAGTGAAAGTTATCCTCCAACACCAAATTGTTCTATATGGTCCACATAATGTTCAGAAAAAAGTCACACCATTTTGAGCGTTGGGTTTGGGGGGGGGGGGAGAGAGGAGAAATCGGTAAATATAAAAATTATCGAAAACCTCCACTTTTCACCCTCCGTAACTCTGGAACCGTTGATTTTATAACAATTATGTATAGAACCTTTTTTATTTTAAATTTTATGTAAAACATTTTTCTATAGAATATTCCTTACGCTAAAGCGTAGTTTTAGAAATATTGACGAAAAACTTAAAAAAACTACTAATTTACCGACTTCTCCCCCATCTCCCCCCAAACCGGACGCTTAAAATGGTGTAACTTTTTACTGAACAATATGTGGACCATATAGAACAATTTGGTGTTGAAGGAAAACTTTTACTTTGGATGTCTGGGTTAGGCCTTTTTTTGGACCAATTATACTATACTACCTCCGTAACTTTGGAACCGTTCATTTTAGAAGGGTTGTGCATAGGGCCTTTTTTATTTCAAATTTAATGTAGAACAATTTTGTGTAAAAGGTTGTTCATGCTAAACCGCTTAGTTTTAGAAATATTGACGAAAAACGTAAAAAACTACGAATTTGCAGGTTTCTCCCCCCTCTCCCCCCCCCCCAAACACGACGCTCAAAATGGTGTGACTTTTTCTGAAGATTATTTGGACCATATAGAACAATTTGGTCTTGGAGGATAACGTTCACTTTGGATGTCTGGGTTTGGGTCTAACTATACCATACTATAGCCTCTCCAAAAATTCTGTGGACTCTTTGGATCCGTCAAAATGTAAGCCCCATTTTCTAACTCTGTCCGTTATTTGACTGTGTTCATTTTCCGTTTGTGTGTTGTCTGTTTTAGGATCCTCAGTTTCCATATTGGTAACTGTGCCGGTCTTTTTTGAGCGTAAGTGCAAGACCATTCTTGATCGAAGATCGTCAAATTTACCTGTCGTATCTATGTTAAATTCTGCCAAAACGTTGATTAATCCTCTTTCTTTAGTTTATATATCCAGCCTACCGTCTCATCCGCTATTTCTAAACCCACCGTGCCGTCTGATTCCGCCATATTTTAATATATATTCGTGCAATCCGTTTAAATGTCTTAAACCCTTTTAAAATATCTGCTCGGGCGCCAATGTAACGAGGTCGTTGCGTTTCGTTGCTCCAGGTAACTATCAGTCAAAAAAAAGAGTTCGATTTTTAAAACGTTTTTATTCGGAATCAAAATAAACAGAAGATACGATAATTAGCCTTAATTACTCATTAAGTTCGTTAATAAAATATATTTATAATTTCTACGCATCGAGCTTATTGTTCTGGCCGATGTGACGATATTTTTGTACATGAATGAATGATTCTGACGATCGCGCGAAATAGGAATTGCTTTTATTAATACGACATGAATGTATAAGGAAAGAGAAGAAAGGAGATCCCGCTCACCTCGCCGGATTGGAAAGACGTATAAAGGATATATGATCACCACTCATATAAGGATAGGTAAAAGGATAGGTAAGAAGTAAACTGTCGGATTCGCTCAGCATCTCCTGTTTTCACATATGTAAATTTTGACATGTTTTGTAGTAAATAGATAGTTGACTTTACCACAAAATATGTCAAAAAATATCATATGAAAATAGTTTTAAGTCTCTCTTACAAAACTCATGAAAAAACAAATCGGAGGTATAATGTCACATCAGCGACTATATCCAGGGAGTGTATAAAAAATATACTGTGAATGTCCAAAGAACATTCGTAGACATTCATAGAATGTTCCAACAAGACATTCAAGGAATGCTGACAGAGGACTTTCCTGTGACATTTAGGGGACATTTTTGTGCTTTTGAGGACATTCCAGGAATGTTTTCAATATCCTGTGTGTACATTCTAGGAACATACATGAAATGTTTGGTGTTATTAGGGCAGTCTAATTCGTACCTTTAAACCGATCGCAAGCTATCGTTTAAAGAGAGAACCGGATTCCTATCAATTTTTGTTGAATTATTAAAAACTCATTAAAAATTTAATAACCTTTTATATTATAGTGAATTTTTAAATAAATAAATTAAAATATTTCCCCCATTACGGGGAAACAAAGTCCATTAGGGATGTTCTCTCAGACGAATGACATAGTATAAAATGTGAATAATGAAGATAGTGTAATGGAAAATAATAGTTTTAAACCTAGTGCTACTTTTCCGATAGAAAACCAAAAGGATATTAAATATTTCAACTTAGTCTCAGATAAGTACAATTTATATAATATTTGGGTTTATATCGAAAAAATTGGGAATGAAAGTGGTTTGTCTAGATTGCATCCTATGACGATAGGTCACCTGATATTCATTACCTTGAAACTTACACATATTAAAGAGATAAAAAGCATTGGCCGTAATCGTATAAAAGTTTTGCTGTCATCACGTTTAGAAGGTAATAATCTTGTTAAAAATAAATTATTAAACGCTCAAAATTTAAGAGCCTACATTCCAAATCACTTGTTGTAAGATAAAGGGCTTGTAAGGGATGTAGACACCCAATTTGACATTCATTATCTTATTGAAAACATTGAATCTACTTCCAAAGTTTTAAATATTTTTAGGGCAAAGCGTAGAATCCAAAATGGAGAAAAAATTGAATACGTAGATAAAAAAACTATAGTTGTCACCTTTGAGGGTAATATTCTACCGAACTATATATGTTTTAATAGAGTTTATTTTCCGGTAGACAATTTATTGTTAGGGTCGTATAATGTTATAAATGTTTGAAATTCGGTTGTGTGTCAAAACAGTGTAAAAGTTTCAATGTCATTCAATTTGCGTTCATTTTCAAATTTGCCGCGCGTGTATCTATGTATTAGGCAATCCAAACCACGTGACTTCTGGTTGGCATACACAAAGTTACAGAGGTTATGGTGTTTGTAATACCTATTTTCCATTGTTTACCGTCGTATTTTATCTACTTTGGATTCATTTGGATATCGTTGGCTGTATTTCGTGAACTTTATAAACTTTACCACAATGCAAAGTGATTATTTAAGGAAATTATTATTGGAAACTCCAGATGTTGGAGAAAGGTAGGGGAAACAATTTTTATTTACTGTTCATTTTTCCCTGATATTTATCAATATTGAGGAATTTTGCATGCAATAACATTATTTCTTTTATTGTTTTAGATATAGTGTTCTACAAGATTCTATTTTGCCCTCCACTATTAAAGAATAAGTAATCTTCTATTTCCTGACTGTATTGCCCTAATTACTTTGTTTCTTGTAGTGGGACGATCTGAAAACTATATCTTTTAAGTTCAAGTACCATTTGTTTTAATTTTCCTTCTTTGTGACTTCCTCTTATATTCCATGTCGCCATACGTATTACTTCATTTGATTTTATTGTTTTCTTTTTTGTTTCGTCTTTTTCTCTTGTCTCCTTTTTCTTTGCCGTGTCGTCTTGATAGTATTGTTCTGTCCGTTATTGCTTATTAGTTTTTTGAGCGGTTATAATTTACTTTCTCCAGCTTTTCTCTTTCGCTGTTCCATTTCCATACTTCATTATCCAAAATTAACTTTTGATATCCCACCTTTGCAATTTTCCCTTTGGTCTTCTCTTCTTTAGCAGTTGCTCTAATTTTGGATTGTATTTCTCTTTCGCGTTTTGTTAGATCATCATTTATGTATATGCGGTTCGGCAGTTCCCTGAGTTTATGTATGTTTTTCATTATTTTCATTTTTTCGTATTTGCTATTCAGTTCGACCAAATATATTCTATCTCCCAACTTCCTTACTTCATTTATTTTTACTTCTATACCCATTTCCTTGTCGATAAATTTTTTTACTCATTCTCTTAATATCTGTGGATTATTTGTAGTTATCGGGATGCCTTGTATAACTATATTTTTTCTTCTTTTGTCGCTTTCAAGGTATTGAATTCGCTCGTTGCAACTCATTATTTCTTTCTGCAAATTATTAATTTCTTGTAACATTTTTTCATTATTATTCTTCATTGCTGATATTTCGTTTTTATTTTCAATCTGTTCTTTTTTGAGTTATTTTAGTTCCTCGGAAATCTCCTTCATTTTCTTATCTTGTTCTTTTTGTTGTTTTCTTATTTCTCCTGTGTCTTCTTTAAGATTTTTGAAGTTATACTTCTTTACGGGCGTAATGACGGTGAAATTTTATATGGGAAAACCTAGCGACCGGGCGCATGCGCATTATAAATTTGTTCTGATTGGATGTTCAAATGACATGACAAAAATTATCCAATATGGCAGCTGTGGCACAGCTGTGGGACTGTGCATGGTTTGGTTATAATGTATGCTTGTTGCGTTTTAAAATTTGTAGGAAGAGAAACAACAAACAAAAAGTTAGTTAATGGTTATACTGCCTTTTTAAATAGTTTTCATATTATATTTTTGGACTTATTTACATAGAAGAGATGATTGTTGCATGCCAATGTGAAAGCTCATCAAACTGTGCCTAGTATGAGTGCCGCAGATCTCGCTTATTCAAAGCTAAAGAATCTTTCACTGGTAAGTGTTTTATAAATAGTTGATCAAATTTTGTTATGATATTTGAACATAGCCACTTTGCACGACGCAAGTGATTGCGAAATTTATTAGTCGTTATACGGGCTCCGATACCTACCTTGAACCTACCAAAATACATAAGTAGTATGTAATACTTTTATTTTACACCTTAATATTCACCTAATATATTGTCTTCTTACTCTATGTTTTGTTGTATTTTTTCAATTCTAAATCATTTCAATTCAAAATCAAAATAATTTGATTTACATAAATTAAAAATGTCAAAAGGTTAATCTGTTTAGTTAGACGATCTTCGCACATAATGACAAGCTGTCTCTGTGGCGAAGTTTTAATGCGGGTGAATCCCAATACAACGCAAATACCAGCCGCGTGGTAAGTTGGTTCGAATCCCAATAGAAACTTTTATTTTTTATTTTTTTTATACATTTTATGATTGTAAGTATATTTATTATATAATTTTATTTTCAGAAAATACGTATTTAGTTAAAAATTTTTCCGACAATTAATGTTCAGAAATCATTTGTGGCATTTTTAATGTGTTTTTTGGCACTGTTTTAATAAAAAATTTTGAGAAGTAGTAAGTATAAATTAATTTAATATTTAAATAAAATATAAATAAAAAGTATATTAATTTCGTTTATAATCATATAATCATATAATAGAAGTATAACTTCTTACGTGCGTACAAAGTACACACACATTCTTTTTTAACATAGACATAATTTGCGTTAGCATTTCTTTGTTGGAACCGTCAGCTTTCTTGGGAGATCTGGTGGTTTTTTTAGATTGTTGAAAAGCATCCAAAACATCTGTAGCTTTTCTTTTCCCTGATTCATCTGCTGTAATTGAATCATCGGAATCATACATTTTGACATGTTTTGTAGTAAATAGATAGTGGAATTTACTACAAAACATGTCAAAAAATATCATATGAAAATAGTTTTTAGTCTCTCTTACAAAACTCATGAAAAAACAAATCGGAGGTATTATGTCGCATCAGCGACTATATCCAGGGAGTGTATAAAAAATATATTGTGAATGTCCAAAGAACATTCGTAGACATTCATGGAATGTTCCACCAAGACATTCAAGGAATGCTTACAGAGGACATTCCTGTGACATTCAGGGGACATTTTTGTGCTTCTGAGGACATTCCAGGAATGTTTTCAATATCCTGTGTGTACATTCTAGGAACATACATGGAATGTTTGGTGTTATTAGGGCAGTCTAATTCGTACCTTTAAACCGATCGCACGCTATCGTTTAAAGAGGGAACCGGATTCCTATCAATTTTTGTTGAATTATTAAAAATTCATTAAAAATTTAATAACATTTTATATTATAGTGAGTTTTTAAATAAATAAATTAAATTGTTTCCCCCATTATGGGGAAACAAAGCCCATTAGGGACGTCCTCTCAGACGAATGACATAGTAAAAAATGTAAATAATGACGATAGTGTAATGGAAAATAATAGTTTTCAACCTAGTGCTACTTTGCCGATAGAAAACCAAAAGGATGTTAAATATTTCAACTTGATCTCAGATAAGTACAATTTGGATAATATTTTGGTTATATCGAAAAAATTGGGAGTTAAAGTGGTTTGTCTAGATTGCATCCTATGACAATAGGTCACCTGTTATTCATGACCCTGAAACTTACACATATTAAAGAGATAAAAAGCACTGGCCGTAATCGTATAAAAGTTTTGCTGTCATCACGTTTAGAAGGTAATAATCTTGTTAAAAATAAATTATTAAACGCTCAAAATTTAAGAGCTTACATTCCAAATCACTTGTTTGTAAGTTAAAGGGCTTGTAAGGGATGTAGACACCCAATTTGACATTCATTATCTTATGGAAAACATTGAATCTACTTCCAAAGTTTTAAATATTTTTAGGGCAAAGCGTAGAATCCAAAATGAAGAAAAAATTGAATACGTAGATAAAAAAACTATAGTTGTCACCTTTGAGGGTAATATTCTACCGAACTATATATGTTTTAATAGAGTTTATTTTCCGGTAGACAATTTATTGGTAGGGTCGTTCAATGCTATAAATGTTTGAAATTCGGTCATGTGTCAAACAATGTAAAAGTTCCCAGGAATTTTGTATTCAATGTGGGCAAACTAAAACTACTAATCATACTTGCGATAAAGCTATGTATTGTATACATTGTAAAAGTAATGATCACGTTACAATATCAAAAAACTGTCCCTTTTATGAAAAACAAAAAAGATTAAATGTATCATGATCGAACAAAAGACAATTTTAGAGGCAAAACATTTGTGTGAACAATCATTTTTTGGTGTTATGAATCAAAAATATTTTTCGTTGCTTAAAATAATGAACAAGAATTTCCTTCGCTTAAAAAAATTAACAAAAATTCTGCCTCCACTCAGCTAGGTCCACAGACCAATAAACCGCGCTCTATAATATCTTCTCAATTGAACAATAATTCACATGCATCTGTAGGAAGGAAAAGGAAACCAAACTCTCCTATCGTACAATCTCCTATTCATAAACCTATCTTTCCCTTTACATTTGGACCTACCCAGCCTTTACCGACTAATCCACATAAACCCAATTATAACAAAGTTGAAAATAAAAATCAGTTGACAAAAACTGTAACAAATTTTATAATGAACCTCTTAGAACATATTCGTTCAACTGAAGATATAAAAACGTTGGACGATAAGACTATATACAGGTGGTTCATCTTATTCGCCTCGGTCTCTGTACGGAAAACCACTTGATATTTTAAAAAAATTTCTTCACAGAAATATACAGGGCCTTTAATACTACAACCTAAAAATAATGTGAATTATACAGGGTGTTCCAAAAAAGAGTGATATATCAAAGTTATATTTTTTCTTATGGAATGCCCTATGTCTGATGACATTATTGAATTGACCTTAAAAAATAAGCTATACTTTCATAAGGGTTCCCTATACCTAAATACAGGGTGTTTTGATTTATTTCGATATTTATAAAAATGTAAGGTTTTAGAAAAAAATAAATATCTAGCAATCTAAGAAGCAGTAACAAATTCTTTCTTGGATCTTAATAAAAGACCATTTAGCATACTTAAACAGACGCTTATTGTAACAAAATTTCTTACAGGGTGGTCAAAATATGAGATTGTTCTATTAACAAATTCAAGCTGTAATAACTTACTTATTTTAAATAGAACACCCTATATCTTACTAGTCTATCGCGTAGAAAATTTACTTAGCTTTCAATTTGTACTAGGGTTTCCTATACCTATCTTTTTACAGGGCGGTCAAAATATTAGATTGTTCTATTAACAAATTCAAGCTGTAATAACTTACTTATTTTAAATAGAACACCCTGTATCTTACTAGTCTATCGAGTAGAAAATTTACTTAGCTTTCAATTCTGATTAGGGTTTCCTATACCTATCTCCCTTCATTTTTTAAATATTTAAAGATTTCCTAATTTGTAAGCTTTAAAAATTAGAATTACATAAGTACCTATGTCGTGTTTATGTACAACACATCACCAACACCGGCAATATACTTAGACAAGATACTGTCACTAATGAAATTTTCAGTGTTATCATGTAGTCACACAGAGTGTTGTATTATTTTAGTTGATTTTGGCCTGCATGTGAAATTGAATAATACGTTTATTTTAAACTGCATACCGTATATTAGATGCCGTATTCTGGAAGATATTTAAATTATATTTCATTCCGTATAAGTATTTTCCATATCTTGACCCAACGGTTATTAAGTAAATTTAAGAACGCCACTTTTTGTTTGAATCTTTAAATCGCAATTACAAACAATTAAATGCAATGGCTACTTTGACGAAAACGAGCCTATTGTACAAAAATATGTAAAAATGGGTATTTACAGAATAACATGGGAATTTATATCTACAGAATAACATGTGTATTGAGAATGTTAACATGGAATTGAAGAGATTTTAAATATCTTCCATTATAAAGAATAGAATATCGAGTATGTCATTTAAAATAAGAACACTCTGTGTGATTAAATGATAAAAATGTGAATTTTATTAATGAAACTATCTTGACTAAGATATTTAAGTATATTGCCGGTGTTGGTGATGTGTTGTACATAACCACGACATAGGTACTTAATTCTAATTTTTAAAGCTTACAAATTAGGAAATCTTTAAATATTTAAAAAATGAAGCTAGATAGGTATAGGAAATCCTAATAAGAATTGAAAGCTAAGTAAAGTTTCTACTCGATAGACTAGTAAGATACAGGGTGTTCCATTTAAAATAAGTAAGTTATTACAGCTTGAATTTGTTAATAGAACAATCTAATATTTTGACCACCCTGTAAAAAGATAGGTATAGGAAACCCTAGTACAAATTGAAAGCTAAGTAAATGTTCTACGCGATAGACTAGTAAGATACAGCGTGTTGCATTTAAAATAAGTAAGTTATTACAGCTTGAATTTGTTAATAGAACAATCTCATATTTTGACCACCCTGTAAGAAATATTGTTGCAATAAGCATCTGTTTAAGTATGCTAAATAGTCTATTATTAAGATCCAAGAAAGAATTTGTTACTGCTTCTTAGATCCGTAGATATTTATTTTTTTCTAAAACCTTACATTTTTATAAAAATCGAAATAAATCAAAACACCCTGTATTTAGGTATAGGGAACCCTTATGAAAGTATAGATTATTTTTTAAGGTCAATTCAATAATGTCGTCAGATATAGGGCATTCCATAAGAAAAAATATAAGTTTGATATACCACTCTTTTTTGGAACACCCTGTATAATTAACATTATTTTTAGGTTGTAGTATTAAAGGCCCTGTATATTTCTGTGAAGAAATTTTTTTAAAATATCAAGTGGTTTTCTGTACAGAGACCGAGGCGAATAAGATGAACCACCCTGTATAATTAAGGAATTAGGTTTTAAACACTGTAAACAATAATATCTTCTAATGGTTGTACAAAATATTTTAAAAATTGGTCAATGGAATGCTAGATCTATTAGGTAAAAAAAACAGTTTACTGCAATACGTTAACAATAAAAAATTGATATTCTGCTCATTAGCGAAACATGGTTTATAAAAGATTCTCATTATAGTATTATTGGTTATAACCTAATAAGAAGAGATAGAAAAGAAGACCGGTTTGGTGCGTTGCGATTGTTATCCGTAACACAGTAACTTTCAGTAAACTAAAACTAAATTATAACTTTAATTCTAACATAGAAGTTTGTGGCATCAAAAAAACTTTAAAAATATTGAACTCAATTTATTATCTATATACAAACCTCCTAAATGTAAAAGTACATTATGTGATTGGGCAAATAAATTTTCACAGGTCAGTGGTTCAGTAATTATAGGTGGAGATTTCAATGCGCATCATACGATTTGGGGATCTAATTATAATGATACAACTGGAATACAACTTATTAAAACTGCAGATAACTTAAATTTTACAGTAATTAATCATGGAGGACCTACCATTTTAACTAAACCAGATGAATGATATTGATGTTACTTTCGTTACGGCTGATCTAGTCAATAAAATTAATTGGTCTATACATACAGACACCTTGGGATCGAATCATTTTTTGATCTATATGGAAATTACCGACATTCATTTACCTGAAGGAATTATTCCTAAAAGTAAATGGAACACAAGAAAGGCTAATTGGTCCATGTACGAAATCTCAGCAGGGCAATTTTTCAATAACTATTACCAAATGAAAAATACGTCGGACAAATATAATTTTTTAATTGATTACATAAATTATGCAGCTCTACTATCAATTCCACAATATAAAGCTTATAAAAACAAAATCAGAAATTCTCCGCCGTGGTGGAATACAAATTGTGATAACATTATCAAGGAAATAAAAGAAGCACTTTCAAATTATAAACAAAACCGTAACTTTGAAAATTACTTAAAATGCCAAGAGAGCATGGCTAAAATTAAAAAAAAAATAAAGGCAATAGCTAAAGAAAGTTGGAAAAACTTTGTCTCAAACTTAAACAAAAACACTCCTTCCTCAGCATTATGGAATCAAGCTAGGAAGATCAGTAGAAAACCAATCACTAATCCAACATGTTTTAAATTAGTAGATGAAATTTTTGATCAAGTTGCTTCTCCATCTTCTCATTTTTTGCTAGAACCGTTCAACATTACAGAATTAGAATATGCTCTTAAAAATCGGAATAACACAATCCAGGTTTGGATAATATTAAATATTCCATGATACAACACCTTCCAAAAATAGCTAAACTCTTGCTGCTGGAAATATTCAATGAGATAATCAATAATGGGAGTTCAGTTCCTCAATTTCAAGATGTCATTATTATAACAATACTGAAACCAGGTATAAATCGCAACTTGGCACAATCATATAGACCTATACCTATCTCTTATGTCATGCCTTCTTAAAACAGTGGAACGAACGATAAAACAGAGATTGGAATGATGGTTAAAAAAAATAAATTACTTCCCAACTTTCAATTTGGGTACAGAAAAGGAAGAAGTACTTTAGACGCCCTTTCAACATTAGTGGTAGATATACAAAACACATTTACAGACAATAATTATTTACCTGCAATATGTATGGACATAGAGGGTGCATATGATAGAGTCTGTCCAGATATTTTAGTTGAAAAATTAGTCAAAAATTTCCAAATACCATCCTAACTAGCAGGAATAATTTTGTCTCAAGTAAAAAGATATATCTCAGAAAACATAACAGTGGTCTCATAGGTCCACGATACAATAACTTGGGGCTGCCCCAAGGATCAGTATTGAGCCCTTTGTTATTTAATGTGTACACTGCTGATCTACATATAAGCCAAATTAAAAAATGCTCTTTGAAGATTATACAATATGCTGACGATTTCCATATACTCTTTTTCAAAAAAATATGAAAATTGTATACAAACATTAGGTAAAATGTATAACTTGTCAAACAATTGGTTCCAACAAAATGAATTTGAAATTTCCACAAACAAATCGAGTGTTTGCATTTTCACACGACACAACTTACCAAATATTGATAAATTACAATTAAACAATCACGAGTATAGTTTCCAAACTTCTATCAAATATTTGGGGATGATACTTGACCGGAAACTAACATGGAAATCACATATTGAGTTTATGCTAAACAAATGTAATCAAGGAATAAATTTTCTAAAAGCAATTTCAAAAACGTGGTGGGGAGCAGATGTTGAAACATCATAACTTTTCAAAAGTCTAATGAGTCAGGAAATAAAATTCAAAATTATTTATCCTCTGAGTTTTTTAAGTTGGAAAAATAACGCATAACAAAGTGGCGAAATACTCGACAAGGGAAATCTAAATTGCATTTCACGTCCTGTCATTCACCGTGATAATAATTTTAGCGAAATATTTCCTTTAATATCCACCAAAGGGGAATAAAGTATAAACTAAAAGAAAAGAAAAGATGGTTCAGATTTGATTACAGTACAGAGCCTCTACTATGTGCTTATACGTATTTCGGAATAACCTTTTCCTCATCGAAGCACCTGGGTAGAGGCACTGAACTGAAATCAAATTCTTTCATCCTTTCCGGGTAATTATCAAAATAATTACCAAAGATGCTACTAGCACCATCTATGAATCAAAAGTCTAATAAGTCAGGAAATAAAATTCGAAATTATTTACCCTCTGAGCTTTTTAAGTTGGAAAAATAAAGCATAACAGAGTAGCGAAATACTCGAAAAGGAAAATCTAAATTGCATTTCACGTCCTGTCATTCGCCGTGATAATAATTTTAGCGAACTATTTCCTTTAATATCCACCAAAGGTGAATAAAGTATAAACTAAAAGAAAAGAAAAGAAAAGAAAAGAAAAGAAAAGAAAAGAAAAGAAAAGAAAAGAAAAGAAAAGAAAAGAAAAGAAAAGAAAAGAAAAGAAAAGAAAAGAAAAGAAAAGAAAAGAAAAGATGGTTCAGATTTGATAACAGTACAGAGCTTCTACTATGTGCTTATACATATTTCAGAATAACCGTTTCCTCATCGGAGCACCTGGGTAGAGGCACTGAACTGTAATCAAATCCTTTCATCCTTTCCGGGTAATTATTATCAAAATAATTACCAAAGATGCTATTATCAAATTATATAATTACCCGGAAAGGATGAAAGGATTTGATTTCAGTTCAGTGTCTCTACCCAGGTGCTCCGATGAGGAAACGGTTATTCCGAAATACGTATAAGCACGTAGTAGAAGCTCTGTACTGTAATCAAATCTGAACCATTTTTTCTTTTCTTTTAGTTTATATTTTATTTACCTTTGGTGGATATTAAAGGAAATAGTTCGCTAAATTTATCATCACGGTGAATGACAGGACGTGAAATGCAATTTAGATTTCCCTTGTCGAGTATTTCGCCACTCTGTTATAGTAGCATCTTTGGTAATTATTTTGATAATAATTACCCGGAAAGGATGAAAGGATTTGATTTCAGTTCAGTGCCTCTACCCAGGTGCTCCGATGAAGAAACGGTTATTACGAAATACGTATAAGCACATAGTAGCGGCTATGTACTGTAATCAAATATGAACCATTTTTTCTTTTCTTTTAATCATTACTTTTCTACAAAGCTTATATACATTCAATTATAGATTATGGTTGTATACTATATTAGCCAGGGAGGTAGTGTCAAATTTGACCGGAGCATTTTAGCATGGCTGCTTCCTTTTTATTTAGTTAGGTGTTCCAAAGCTTATTAACAAATGATGTGTCAGCTGGCCCAAAACCGGGGATTTTAGACAAGAAAAGGTAAAATATGAAACTTGATGGAAAAACGCTACAACTTATGTCAAATATTTGTCTACCTGACTTACAACTATTAATAGCCTTGCTGAATTCGCTCCTAGCTTTCACTCAGGCAATCCGGGTTCAAATCCTGGCGTTGATTTTTTTTGTTTTTAAAATTGACATTTTATTTTGAAAAATAATTACATATTTTTATAATACCACGTTTGTATTATTTATACGAGACAATAAAAAAAATCTGTATGTCTTTTATAGAATCGCAAACTATGTATTTGATCATAACTATGATTGATCTTAATAAGCAAATTTGTTGTAGGACCCCTGAAGGTTCCTGAGTTGGTACGACCAACAATCTAAGTGAAAAGGGAGGTGAAAAGTTCACTTTTCTATCACCAACCACCATTTTTGAATAGCAATCTAAATATTTCCCTATTCTCTATAATATATAAAAATGAATGTTTGGCTGTACCTATGTCCCTTATAGAATCGTAAACTAATGCATTTGGTAGAAAAAAGTATACGCAATATTTTTGAATATTTGGCTTTCTGGTAATTTTTAGGTATTTAACTTTTAAACATTATTTAGTTCTAAGGCGGTACGAAGTTTGCCGGGTCAGCTAGTTAATAATAAAAAAATATTCAGCTGACGCTTTTTTCTTACAACCTAAAATTCATAAATTAATTATTTACACTTTTTAATCTTTGCCAAACTAGTCCCAGAATATTTTTTTATTATTAACTAGCTGACCAGGCAAAGTTCGTACCGCCTTAGAACTAAATAATGTTTAAACCTAAAAATTACCAGAAAGCCAAAAAATACTCAAAAATATTGCGTATACTTTTTTCTAATAAACAATGTTGTTTTTCTGGTGCCTGCGTAAATAATGATTACATACTTAGGTTGGTCGTATTAACTCAGAAACCTTCCCGGGTTCATGTACAACAACCTTGCTTGAGGTCATCATAATATTATGATATTATGATTAAATGCATAGTTTACGATTCTATAAGGGACATTCATTTTTATATACCGGGTGTCCACTTATATTTTCCCCCATTTTAACTGCCTATAACTTCTAAACGGCTTAAGATAGAAATATGCAGTTTTCGCTGAAATGTTTTATTTTAGTAAAAGTTTTGTCTGAATGGATTGAATTTTGATATCGCTTTCAAATACGAAGATAAAAATGGCGGATTTTTGAAAAAAAAATGTTGTCGACTTTTTTTAATGGAACACCCAGTATATTTTTTTTGTAAATTGAAAGAAAGGTCATTCACCTATCCAGCGATATAAAGTTTTTCAAAATCGGTTGTCAAATCACTGAGTAATTAATTTTTAAAATGAGCGGTGCAACGTGGATATCACATACCTAAATAACATAACTAAGCAAAATGATATTATGTTATGTGATTTCCACATTGCATCTTTCATTTTAAAACTTATTTGCTCAGTCACTTGACAACCGATTTTAAAAAATTTAATATCGCTGGATAGGTAAATGACCGCTTTTTCAAGCTACAAAAAAACATACTGGGTGTTTCAATAAAAAAAGTCAACAACGTTTTTTTTTCCAAAAATCTGCCATTTTTAATTTAAAAGCGTCATAAAAAATGGTAATTTACCTAAAAACTTGAAAAAACGGTCATTTCCCTATCTAACGATATAAATTTTTTTAAAATCGGTGGCCAAATGACTGAGCAATTAATTTCTAAAATGAGAGATGCAATGTGGAAATCACATAACATAATATCTATTTGCTGTGATATCCACGTTGCACCTCTCATTTTAAAAATTAATTACTCAGTGCTTTGACAACCGATTTTGAAAAACTTTATATCGCTGGAGAGGTGAGTGACCTTTCTTTCAATTTACAAAAAAATATACTGGGTGTTCCATTAAAAAAGTCAACAACGTTTTTTTCAAAAATCCGCCATTTTTCTTTTCGTATTTGAAAGCGATATAAAAAATTCAGTCCATTCAGACAAAACTTTTACTAAAATAAAACATTTCAGCGAAAACCGCATATTTCTATATTGAGCCGTTTAGAAGTTATAGGCAGTTAAAATGGGGGAAAATATAAGTGGACACCCGGTATTATAGAGAACAGGGAAATATTTAGATTGCTATTAAAAAATGGGGGTTGGTGATAGAAAAGTGAAAAATTAGGGTTGTATGTATCTTTTGGTTCTACATCACATAAAATTAAGAAAAAACAGTTTGTCCAAAAAAATAAAAAAAAATGTGAGGGGGTGGGGAGGGCAACCCCCTTTTTCGCTTAAATTGGTCGTAATAACTCAGGAAGCTTCAGGGGATCATGTACAACAACTTTGCTTATTAAGGTCAATCATAATATTTATGATCAAATGCATAGTTCTATTTCATAAGTTCTATGCATAATTCTATAAAAGGCATACAGATTTTTTTTACATTGTCTCGTATAAATAATAAAAACCTGGTACATATTACAAAAATACATATTTTTTAAAATAAAATGTCAATTTTAAAAACAAAAAAAAATTCAACGCCAGGATTTGAACCCGGAATGCCTGATTGAAAGCTAGGAGCGAAGTCAGCAAGGCTATTAATAGTTGTAAGTCAGGTAGATAAATATTTGACATAAGTTGCAACATTTTTCCATCAAGTTTCATATTTTACCTTTTCTTGTCTAAAATCCCCGGTTTTGGGCCAGCTGACACATCATTTGTTAATAACCTTTGGAACACCTAACTAAATAAAAAGAAAGCAGCCATGCTAAAATGCTCCGGTCAAATTGGACACTACCTCCCTGGCTATATGGTTTTGCATCTGATCGGGTCCTAAGCAGAATCGACGTAATACAAAATACAGTTCTGAGTATTTGTTTAGGTGCTATGAAATCAATTCCAATTAATGCGTTACATGTTGAAGCTTTAGAAATGCCACTGAAATATAGAAGAGCTAAGTAAAAAATTTATTATTAAATTACAACATAAAGATCCTTCCCTTCATATAAAAAAATTTGGGCACTCGTGGGAGTGCCGACAGAAGTGAAAACGTCTTACGAAGCAAGCCCCTTCGGATACACACTCTATCCCTCCTCCAATCATTATAACTTCGGTCGACCATATACGCAATTCAAACTATAGTATATAAATTACTAATATCTGCCGTGTCGATAACGATCGCGAGTTCAATGCTTTTTCCCCATCCAAAGAGAAGTGATATTCGCGGTGTGCAAGTACTTGGAAAGGGAAACGAGAAACGACCCTGCGCGAGTCGCGGAGAAATATTGCAACTATCTTAAATAATTCATATTGTCAATTGAAATTGTCAAATTGACGTATATTTCATACCTTCTGTCAATGAAGCAGAAAAATTATATATTGCTCCACAATATTGATATGATATGCAATTATTATATAAAGGTAAATTTAATTAATTGTATTTTGCTGGCAGCACTGCATTTTAATAACTAATTTTATTTACTACATACAATTGTTGATGTTTTCATAACATAACTTGAATCTTATTTTTTCTTCTTATTATTTTTTTGGACTATGGCCTTGACAATTATCCAGTAACCAGGACTAATATAATTGGCCAATATAATTAAAAGTGCGAATAATAGTACAGAGCGTAGAAATAGGGGTCGCTTTGCCGAACTTGCACGGTCCCAATACCTACATTATGTCCTATACTATTTATATATGCCTATACTATTTATACATACATACACATAATACATAAACGTACAGAATTTATTTCGGCGAAGCGATGACGGTCACGAATTCAATGCTTTTCCCCATCCAGAAAGTGCACAAAATCGCTACAGAAGTTTTCACTTCAAAAATACTTTAAACACTAATCACTTATAATGATTGGAGTAGGGACCGTGTGGCCCCTTATGCGCTTGCTTCGCAAGCTCCTTCGGATACACACTCTATCCCTCCTCCAACCATTATAACTTCGTTCGAACTTATACATACGCAGTTCAACCTAACAGGGGTGGCCAAGCTCCTTGATAGTCCGAGCCATTTTTCAAAACTTGAAATTTTTCGCGAGTCGCAATTAAGCAATTATTTAAAAAGTGTAAAAAAGGTATTCAATTTTTCTCTCCCGTTAGCCTTCACTAATTCAGGATATTTAAATTCTTCATCATCCTTCCATCTTCTTCCAGATGGAATACTGAACTTCTACCGTTTCTCAAAAAACACTGCCTTTAACACTTGGTCTTCCTCTGATCTTACCATATGACCTACCCATTTTATCTTAGATTTTTATATGTCCTACGATGTTTTCAGTACCATACAGTTACCAATTTAGCTTTGCGGCGTCTTATCCACTCTCCTGTCAATTCATCACTTTGACGGCCAAATATTATCCTGAGGACTTTTCTTTCATATACCAGCAGCTTATTTTATTTCCCGCTGATATAGAGTTTAACCGCCCCTAGATATTTAAACTCTTTTAGGTAGGTAGGTACTACTGTGAAGTTGTGGTCATGAATATTTATGTTCTGCATAACACTTGGCCTTGGATTTTTGGTTACCAGCATGTTCTGCCTAACTCTTGATCTTGGATTTTTGGTTGCCAGCATGTATTTCGTCTTCTCTTCGTTATTCGAAGGCCCAGACTACCTGTTTCTTCCTCGAGTTGTGAAAACACCTACTCTTATAGAATGACCGACTGCACCTCAGATGATATTTTACTTATTACATATTCTAAGACCAAATTGAATAGCAACAGTGATAAGGGGTATCCTTGTCTAAGTCCTGATGTTACACTTAGTTTTTCATTTGTTGTCAGTAATTTAAGACATCTTGAAACACAAAAATAAAAAATAATTCAGATGCATTTCTTGAGAGCCACAAATAATAGTTCAAAGAGCCACACGTGGCTCGCGAGCCACAATTTGGCCACCCCTTATAGTATATAAATTACTAATATCTCGCCGTAGCGATGACAGTTGCGAATTCAATGCCTTTTCTCAATCCAAAAAGAAGTTTTATACCTATATTATACACGCGTTGCGTGCGTCCTATACTATTTATATATACATAAACCTAATATGTAGGTACTACAAACGCGAAAATTTCAAACCAATAAGCCTGTTGCCACATCCGTACAGAATGCTTACCAAAATAATTACTAACAGGCTATCAAATAAATTCGATAGTTACCAGCCTGCTGACACAGTACCATAGAACACCTACAGAAAATAACGACACGTATCGAAAAGTGCAACGAATACAATGAACCTCTTCATTTGGCGTTTGTGCCTCTTCATTACAATAAGGCATTCGATTCCATAGAACTCTGGGCAGTATTAGAAAGAATGAATAACGCAAGGATTTATTCTAGATATAGAATACTCCTCAAATACATATACGATATAGTATAAGAGCTGTGAGACATTTTTGAGTAGGTATTTTAGGCAACCTGAAAATTTTTCAGGTGACTCTTCTATGATAGCCTAATACAAAAATGCCGGTCTGGCTGGAGGGTAGCGGTTATTTTCCCCAAAAATCCCCCCCAAATTTAAAAAAAGAGTAAAAATTTTTTTACAAAAAAATATCATTGATATGACTTGAAAGTAAATTTAAATATTCAAATATAAAGAAAATAAACATACAAGGCGATTTAAGGGCGATTTTAACTCTGCAAGATACTTGCATGGGCGCCCCAGGATTATTTTCAGGGGGTGCATCTGAACTTCAGAAGATTTCATCTGAATCTGTACATACTATTAATGAGTATAAAATATACAATTATACATGCATACCTATGTACATTCCTTCCGGACAGGGAGGTGCAATTGTTATTTTGGCAGGGTATTTTTTAATTTTAAATATAAATATTCTAAAAAAGACACGTTTTTTTTGGTGACATTATCCAATTGCCATGTGATCAAACAAATTACGCGTGCATATAAATGAAACCACTATAGGTAAGCAGCAGTGTGAGAAAGAGCTTATACCGATAGCTGTTTGCGTCCTCTGTTGTAGCTGAGCGAGTCCGTTCGCTCGAGAAAAATCACATAACCTGGCGATATCCATGTTGTTGTTTCTCGAAACGTTAGAGTAATTATTATATATTATAGTTTTTCAAGTAACTTTTTCTTAATTAAAGAAAAATAATACGTACTATACAATAGATTTTGCAAATATGATAGAAAAAGACAAATTTATTATTATAAATATATAGGTAGAAAAGTATAAAACTATAAACTAAATTAATTCTGTGTCCGAATCTTGTACTTCTTCTTCAAATTTCTAATCGGAGCTTAAATGTTCATTCTCATCTTCTTCGTCAGACTCTCCTCGAGACTCAGATTCCTCTTCTACATGATCTGTAAATACTTGTAATATGTATTTAGAATTAATTAAAAATAATCTGTGATTAATTAATTAAGTTGCTACGTATTCTCTGTCCTTTTATACAGAGTCGAAGCCTGGACAATCACGGGCGCATCTGAAGAAAGACTTGCCATTGTTGAGATGTGGTGTTATCGAATAATGTAAAAAATATCATGCACACAACACTTAACACACAGGGAAACATTAAGAAAGATGAAAAAGGCAAAATAAGAAATACTCAACACTATGAAGGAAAGAAAAATGAGCTAAAATAAATATACATTCTCTTCTTCTTCATCAGACTCCCCTCGATACTTAGATTCTTCTACCTGATCTGTAAATAGTTTTAATATGTATTTAGAATTAATGAAAAATTAATTAGTGGTTAATTGATTGAGTTGCTACGTATTCTTACTTATATAACCAATGCTTAATACTTTTCCTTATATAACCAATCACATCACGTTTTTTATTTCTTAGTATATGACCAAAGTAGCTCATGTTTCTTTCCTTCATAGTGTTGAGTATTTATTTTGCCTTTTTCATCTTTCTTAATGTTTCCGTGTTTGTTACGTATTCGATAACTCCACATCTCAACAACGGTAAGTCTTTCTTCAGATGAGCATGTGATTGTCCAGGCTTCGACTCCGTATAAAAGGACGGAGAATACGTAGCAACTAAACTAATTAATGATACAACTATTTACAGATCATGTAGAAGAGGAATCTGAGTCTCGAGGGGAGTCTGACGAAGAGGAAGAGAATGAATATTAAGGCTCAGATGAGGAGTTTGAAGAAGAAGTACAAGACTCGGCCACAGAAATAATTTAGTTTATAGTTTTATACTTTTCTACCTATATATTTATAATAATAAATTTGTCTTTTTCTATCATATTTGAAAAGTCTATTGTAAAATACGTATTATTTTTCTTTAATTAAGAAAAAGTTACTTAAAAAACTATAATATATAATAATTACTCTAACGTTTCGAGAAACAACAACATGGATATGGCCAGGTTATGTGATTTTTCTCCTGCGAACGGACTCGCTCAGCTACAACAGAGGACGCAAACAGCTATCGGTATACGATCTTTCTCACACTGCTGCTGACCTATAGCGCTTTTCATTTATATTCACGCGTAATTTTTTTGATCACCTGACAATTGGAAAATTTCACCAAAAAAAACCTGTCTTTTTTAGAATATTTATTTTTATTATTAAAAAATACCCTGTCAAATAACAATTGCACCTCCCTGTCCGGAAGGAATGTACATACATAGCTATGCATGTATAGTTGTATATTATATACTTCTTAATATGTACAGATTCAGATGAAATCTTCTGAAGCAGATGCATCCCCTGAAAATAATCCTGGGGCGCCCATGCAAGTATCTTGCAGAGTTAAAATCGCCCTTAAATCGCATGGCCTGTTTATTTTCTTTATATTTGAATATATAAATTTACTTTAAAGTCACGTCAATGATATTTTTTGTAATAACAATTTTTACCCTTTTGTTTAACTTTGGGGGGGATTTTTGGGGAAAATAACCGCTACCCTCCAGCCAGACCGGCATTTTTGTATTAGGCTATCATGGAATAGTCAGCTGAAAAATTTTCAGGTTGCCTAAAATACCTACTCAAAAATGTCTCACAGCTCTTGGACCAATAATGCAACTATGCAAATAAATGTATCGGAAGGTCTAACAAGCCAAATAAGAACGGAGAGAGAAGTTAGACAGAGGACAAAAACAAATAAAACAAAAGTGATGACAAATCAATATATCACAATCGACTTAGATAGAAGTAATATCGAAAGCGTCGAAAAGTATATATACCTAGGTCACACGATCAAACTAGGCAAACAGAATTAAACGGCAGAAATAACTAGAAGAATCCGAATGACTTGGGCAGCAGTAGCAAGACTCAGTGATGTGTCGAAGAACAAAAAGATACCAATAAATCTAAAGAAAAGGGTATTCAACAGTTGTATTCTACCAATTATGACCTAAAGAATGGATACGATGACACTTACAGAGGTATCAGCCAATAGATCGCAGAGGGCGATCAATCGAGCTATGTTAGGGGTATCTCTGAGGGAACATATACAAAATGAGGACGTGCGAAGCAGGACGAAAGTGGAATATGTAATTGGAAGAATTGAAATGAGGCATTTGTCTAGGAGTTGATGCAAACAGGCTGAAGAAGAAGATAATATATACATACAAAATGTATTTCACTAAACGATGACGGTCACGAAATAAATTCTTTATCCCCATCCAAAAATAGGTGTTATACCAATATTATATACGCGTTGCGTGCCTTCTACACTATTTATATATACATACACATAATAATATACATATACGTACAAAATTGTGGAGCAGCTCCACAAAGCTACACTTGTATTTTATCAGGGTTACATTTTGTCCAGCCAGAATATACTTCATCGACATAATATATTTCTCCTATCCGTTATCTTTCCCGGTATAATGATCTACCACAACACATATCTATCTCATTTCCCACAACAACCAGATACCGTAAGTTTCTTATTTTAACTATGGTTAATATCTCATTTTGTTTGTTCATCCTTTTTTACAAAATGATCTTTGTTCATAACAGTATCAACCCAGCTTATTTTTAATATTCTTCTATACTACTCCAACGTGTCAAATGTTTTTATTATAATATTACAATATCTACTTATATTCCGTTTTTAGCGTCCAGGCCTATATTTCTTAATAATCCAGAAAATAATAACATTTTAGTATTCATATTTTGAGTTTCGCAAATTCACATCATCCTTAAAAATATTTTTCTTTTCTCTTATTAGGCCGCTATTATATTAGGCAACTGGTGACGCCACCAAGTTGCTCCACCAGTGACTCATGACGTCACGGGGCATTTAAGTAAATGAGACCTATTAGACTACGGCAACTGGTTGCGCCACCAGAAATTGTTGTCGATCTGGTGGCCGAACCAGTCCACCAGCCGGGTAACCGGGTCTGGTGGCGCCACCAAGCCGGGGCATTATGTTATATGGGCCCTATTAGACTGAGCAACTGGTGTCGGCCACCACTAGTTCATTTGTATTGTAATCGAGTGCTTCGTATTTCTTTTCTATTAACTTCTATATTATTTTCTATTAACATGCGTATATTTTTCTAAAACCTTTTTTGTTGACTTATAAATATGCTATATTAAAAAGTTCTTCTCGCAGATTTAGCCGTTAATTGTTTATTCATTGTTTAAACAATAAAAGCTCTTTTTATATTTTAGAAATATCGGTGAATTCATCACTTTACCTTGATCAAAAATGTTTCTATTTTGTTTTTAATTATGCTGAATCCGAATGTGACGTTAATTGGAAAATTTAAAAAAATTGAGCTTTTATATATAGGTACAGTATGTCTGCGTAACTTGGAACCATATGGGAAACTTTTTTCTTATCAATTTTACGAAAAAAAATATATTCTTTATAAAATGCTCTGCATAGTCTATGTTATACGAGGTATGTCAAAAAAATTGTATGTAAAGTACCTTTAGATTTCACAACATCGAAAATTGTTATTATGAAAAGTTGTTAAGAATTAAAAAAACTATGTTTTGGGACTCATTAATTTTATTACATCATTCTAATTGAAAAAAAAGCAATTTTTTTTTTAAATTACTTATACCCAACATCATTTTATTACAAATATCTATACTTAAGTATTTTATTATTAATTTTACGAAAAAAGTTATTTTTTACAAAAAGCTTTATATGGTCTAAAATCTAAGATGCAATCATAATATATAAACTTTGATCAATTCTATACGAGGTATGTTAAAAAATATGAATTTCGTCCAAGAGTAAAGTACCTTTACAGTTCACAATATTTCAATTAGAAGAATGTAATTGCATATTCAAACATAACTTTTAATTCCGAACAACTTTTTATAAAACATTTTTCGATATTGTTTAATATAAGGATGCTTTACTCTTGATCGAAATTCATCTTTTTTGACATACCTCGTATAAAATTCACAAAATTTGATTCTGAAGGATGCATCTTATATTTTATACTATTAAGAGCATTTTATGAAGAATAACTTTTTTTCGTAAAATTGATAACAAACAAGTTTCCAATTGCATTTGATTATTTTTCCAATTCCAATTCATTTTATTATTTTTGCTGGTGGCCATTCTCGGCCACCAGTTGCCCGTGCTCACAATTTGGTGGGCCCACTAGTTGCGCCACTAGTTGTGCCACCAGTTACCTAGACTAATAGAGCCCTTAGTGAATGGTAATCGGATTTTTCTTATGTGTAATTCGATCTCTTGTATACATAATTTTTAATGTATGACCTGAAACCGTTTTGAAGTGTCTACAGATGGTGCGAGACAAGCCAAATTTTTTCATTCTCACTTAAAACATCGAGAATGTAGCATGCATTTTATGAATGTTAAAATATAACGTGTATGTGAAAATATAATATTAAAAGTGTAATGTTTTAATCATTAAAGTTTAAAGTGCTTATTGAAAATGGCAATGTAGCCGAAACGTTTAAGCAAAAATAAAGTGTTTTATTTTATCAGACCGATAGACCCAGGAATAAAATTCTTCTTAAAAATTCACGGTCAGGAAATAACAAACTATAAATACCAGCGGGGTTCAAACAGCTTTACAGAACAACACAAGAACAAAGAAAACATTAAGGTAAATATGAAACATAACACCAATTTCATAGATTCCAATTAATGATTAATTCACGTTACTGAAATAATTCCACCAAAAAAAGTAAAAACATCAAGTCAAAATAAAAACATCATTTTGAAAATTAACCACCACTCACACATACAAAAATGGAACCACACAAAGATGCACTACAAAACCACCATCGATTATTGGATAAACTGGTCAAAGAGAAAAACAGAAAAATTTTCTTAACAAGATGTAAAAAACTACAACTAATACCAACATTTATAAGAATTAAAGACAAATCGTACATTTTCAAAACAAAAACATATACAGGTAAATTTCAAACTTTTATATTAAAATTTTATTTACAGTTAATACAACTAACACTTAGTGATTCATGCCATAATCTTAAATCCATAGAACAACAAATAGAAACCAACAAGAACCACATACTTAATAAATATGATAGTAACTTCACACAATCATTTTTTAATAAAGAAAAAATAATATATGAAAATATTTTTAATAAAATTAAAATCCGTAACCAAAGTAAAATTAAACAGTTATTAGAAAAACAAAATCATTTTAAAATGAATTCAAATACGGAAAATGGTTGGCTAATGAACTTAAGGTTGATCTGAACCCCCCCAAAAATAAACTACACATTCAAAAAATTTGAAAAAAATTGAGAAGGTATATGTGATCACTAGAAGTATTTTGACAAATTTTGAGCAAACTTCATGTTTTCGTTTTCGAAAAAACTCAAAAAAACTCCTTTTTTCCAAGTATAAAGCGGGAAAACCAAACATACAATTTTGTTTTTTTAAATTTTTGAATGTACAGTTTTGCCACAGTAGGAAAAAATAATATGTTTTGGCTTATAATAAAGCTACCGGTAAGAAACTGAATAAAATTTTAATAAAAACATATATAAAACTGTAACAATGGAAAATATTTCCAATAAAATGTTGAATATTTTTTCCTAAACTTATGAAAAATCTCGTTAAACAAGAATTATATCTTGAATTGCCGCTACCAATTTGTGCCACCATGAACTGGCTCCCTCTAGAACATCGGTAAAATTTATCTCCGATAGATAGCAGTAATTTCTGCTTAGAATCGTCTCAAACAGAACTGTATTCTAGCAGCGTTGCCATATCAATTATTTGTACAACACTTTGGCAGATTACAACAAAATTAATAACTTTTGTTTTGAAAATACGATGTAATAAAATCTACAATCTACAAATAATATATTTATAAAAAAACCTAAGGGTAAAAAGGAAAAAGGTTTTTTCAATTTTCCCAGTTTTTAGATTTTGATCAGTGAGGAGTTCTTAGAAAGCTCTCAATTACTAAAGTGTTTAGATATTGGTATCTGATAATGTAAATTTACAGAATATTATTAGAAACTTTAGTAGATGCAAAAAAAGGTATATTAATTACGAAAAGGTATTATACGATAACTAATTAATGAAATACATTATAAGGTAGGTACTTGGAAAAACCGGTCAGTGCATGTAGAACACTAATACAACTATTTCGAAAAAACTTTTTCATCATAGTTATCGTTGTTTATAATCAGAATTACTTTGAAAATTGGTAAGGGGTGTAGCGTGTATCTGATATTACAACTAAATAAAACCCGATTTTCAGTTTTCTCGAATACTAATATATTTAATTGTTACCACGAAGACTGGTTTCTTTCAGATTTCTTCCGCGAAAAGTAGTACCATTGTAGTACAATTCGAATTATTTCCACAAAATCTAGTAGTAGTGTAAAGTACAGTAGTGTAAAAAAGAATAAGAAATAAAACCTATTATGTATATAAAACTTACATTTTATGAAAAACTTCTCTAATGCTGAAAAAAGTCAATTATTTTCTTCTGCAAAACCCTTTCCAAAAAATAAAGCTTGCAAACCGGAAACCCATTGCACTTTATTCTTCATCTTCATAAAATAAAAAAAATAACAACCGTCTGTAAAATGTTATAACTACGATGTTGGGCCCCACGTGATCTGGGGGCCCCTACCGTGGGATCTGGGGTTTATCCCCCAGCGGAATGGGGGGGGCGGTTCGGAAAAATGCTTGATATTTAACCCCTGGAAAACTCATTTTAATGCATTTCAGGACTGAAGTTTCTTGTACCGACATATTGCTATTTTAGTTGACCAACACAAAAAATTTTAAAATCACCTTATTTTAAGTTAAATAATTTTGCAAGTACCATCTTTTCTGTTTTATGCAACTACATACATTGTTCGGCTAAAATGTGTTTCCTTTCACCTTTCACGTACCAATATGTGGCCTGATGTAAATTGGATAAGACAATATAGCTGGGACGCGGGGGGGGGGGCATATTCCGGTTGCAGTTTAGTTTTTATTTCGCCAAAATGACTTATTTCCTCAGTCACAATTTATACCTTTACGAAAGGTCTCGGGGCCCCAGCTTAGCCCGGACCTCCTCATCCAATGGCATTTTAGGTTTTATTACGCCAAAATAACTAATTTCCTAGGTAATAATTTAAATTTTTAGAACTTATAGAACGAACAAATGAATACCACATCCCTCTATATATAACGTTTATAGATTTCGAAAAGACTTTTGTTCATAGAGAGTGTCGAACATTGGGCAGTGAAAAGTTCTTTGATTAACAGCAGAATTGACCACAGATATACAGACCTAATAGCCAATATATATAAAGAAGCCACACCAACAATTAAAGTATACGAAGGAACAGAATCAATTCAAATATAGAAAAAGGTATAAAAATTTGTGGACAACGCTTGAACCACCTTAGGTACGCCGATGACATCGTACTGATAACCGATAAAAAAGAAGAATTGTTTGAAATGATGAAAGAACTGGACATAGAAGCCGGAAAGATAGGCCTTAATATGAATTACAGCAAGACCAAAATCATAACAAATACAGATGAGGACATCACAATGAGGATAGGACAAGATGAAATAGAACAAGTTCACGATTATATATATATATATATATATATATATATCTGGGTCAAATTATAAAACTTAACAAGGAAAACCAAACAGCAGAGATCAAAAGACGAGTTAGACTGGCATGGGCGGCATTTGAAAAACTAAGCTACATTCTTAAAAACAAAAGATATCCACAACATCTTAAGATCAAGGTATAACGTTCTCACTGTTCTCACTTACGGTTCCCAAACGTGGACGTTTACGAAAGCAAACATGGACAAGATCATAAAAACGCAAAGAGCAAGGGAAAGGCAAATGTTGCACATAACACTAATGGATAAAAAGGGAAACGAGTGGATAAGAGAGAAAACCAAAGTTAGGGATGTTAGACAAGAAGTTGCAAAGTTGAAATGGAGATTTGCCGGACACACTATAAGACAAAAAAAGACCGATGGAACAAAATTCTCATAAATTGGAGACCGTAGGAATATAAACGAAGCAGAGAAAGGCCACAAATGAGATGGGCAGATGATGTCAAGAAGCACGTGGGCTCTAGGTGGATAACTGTAGCGACAGACAGAGAAGAATGGAAAAGGATTTGGGAGGCCTATGTCCAAAGATAGACCGAAGAAGGCTAATTAGATAAATAGATATAATTTAAATTTTCATGTTATGGTCTCGGGGCCCCAGCTTAGCCCCCCAACTTTATGTTGAGGTCTAGGGTGCATCTGTAAGGTATTTTTAAAATTGTGTCATTTGAAACTATTTCGTTGGGATCGGCTTTTAAAATACATATTTTTATTTTCTTCGTTAAAATCTATGCACGGCCAACAAAACAAGGGCCCCTGCGGGGCCCCACTTGGACGGGGGCCCCGGGGCACTGCCCCGGTTGCCCCGGTGGTAGTTACGGCCCTGCGCTATAGACAAGGGTTACCTTATTTTTAGCCGATAAAACCGGGTTTTTAATAATGTTATTGAATATATTTTGGCCGGACCTATTAAAAATTGACGTTACAACCGAGATGACGTAACTACCGTGGCCGTAATATCCAAGTTCCACTGTATTTTAAAACCATATCTGGCTTTGTACATTTTATAAAACTTTACTTTGTAAATAATTTTATTTAAATTTTATTATTATTATTAAAAGTGTACTTAAAAAGTACTAAAAATGAAACTAGTTTTATTCCACATAACTAGTATTAATCTAACTCAATACATATTCCCAAATAAAATAGTAGAGCAGAAATATAGAGCTTCATTTAATTTGAATCCGGACCTGTCCTTGTCCATATTGCATTGTGGCCCCATTTAGTAAAAGGATTGTTTATGCCGTATCATCTTTCTACCATATCATTATCGTTGCCATCATTGGTAATATTATCCATCTGTAGAGATAAATCCTTGCAACTCACTAAAATTCACACACCCTTATCCGTATGATTCATGGATTATAAAAAATATTTCCTTTAGTTAACTACTTACGTTACACATTTCTTAGAAATAGTCCTAATATTACTCATTGTTATTTGGTCTTTGATAAAATTACTGTCTAAACAATTTGGCAACACAGCTAAGGGGTGGAGCGACAGAAATGTGTACGGGTTTCTACATATTACTGAGTCATCATGTAGAAATCTACAATTAAGTTGAAAATGTTACCACAGCAGCGTGCCGCAGTAGAGCCATCTGTAGGATCAGAAACAAATTAATTGAGGGTTCACATGAACCTTAACTCAATGCAACATACCTCCGAATGTAGAATATTTTTTAAGTTTGGGTCCTAATTTTTCTTTACCAATACAAAGGTTTCCAACTTTTAACATTATTGCTGGAATCTAAAATGGTCTAACATACATTAATAACTCAAATATAAACGAAATCAGAAGCAAAGCAGTCAACATAATCACAAACTATACTCAAAAGATACAAAGATATGCAGGTCACCAGAAAAGTCAATATAACTATTATTTAAAACAAACTAAAGCTTTCTTGGAACAAAATGCAAACCTACTAATTTTAACAGCAGACAAATGTAACAAAATAGTAATAATGTTAAAATCTGAATATTTAAATAAATTTAAATTACTTTTAAATGACGAAACAGTATATAAAAAAGAAAAAGTAAATCTTACAAATAAGATACAAACAGGTTTAAATTCACTCATTAACAGATGGTATAATACAAAATACGTGGACCTTTTTTTTTTTTTTTTTTTTTTTTTTGGGAGGTGAGAATTTTCAAAAGACCGTCTGGGAAGGTGTCCCAGGTGTGTCGGATTCGAACCGTGCCGAACCTCCTACCGACTAAACTCACCTCCTCTTCCTCCAGCCGACAGGTCTGGAACCGCTCTTGGCGAGCATGTCTGACCCGTCGACCTTACTCATAACTCCCCCCGGGCACCCTCTGCGTGCACTCCGTAGATTAAGCGGCCACCCAGCCGCCCCGTCCCGCACACACCCCGCACAAAGACCGGTCGGTGAAGACGACCGTCCCGTGCAGCTCATGTGCGGGTGGGGCGACCGGGATGCCCCCAGTCAAACATGAACTAGCAAAAAGATACCAGTCGACAGTTACGAGCAACTCCAAACATTCGTGCTTTCATCAATTCGCACTCACACTCATACCCATTCATTCTACAGTTAAAAAGGAAGCAGTCAGTGAGGTTGGGTGCAAAAATCCTCCCCCACTACCTGATACAAAACAAAAAACAGACTAAAAAAAACAAGACAAAGCAGAAAGTAAACAAAACAATACAAAGGCGGTCAGCATGGGTTAGATGTAAAAGGTCCTCCCCCTGCTGACTACCGCTTACAACACGCAACACATTTGAGTAATAAAATTGATTTAAAACGATAAATATTGTATAACTAAGATTG